>NC_092344.1:90559381-90757834 GCF_963676685.1 Mytilus edulis
AATTCAGATATATGTTTGAATTTAAAAAAATCATACAGACTTCGTCCCCTTTCACAGGTAATGCCTGCCTCATATTATTCAACAACAACAGCAGAATTGTGTCATAACATGTTGGGACACTAGATTCCTTATTATTATCATCAAGGGTACCTCGACATCCTCTTCTTCTTCTGAATCATAATATGAGCTCTGAGGCTGATCTTCATCAGCAGCAGTAAGTGCCACTTCTGTAGCCTGTCTGTCTTGATCAAGTGACAGAACATTTGTGTCGTAATTTAAAATGTGTGTTTCTCCATCGACATGCACATAACCGCCTTCAACAATAGGCGAAAACTGCCCATTTTGTATTCCCAATTCTTCATCGTTCCAGTTGTCGGCCATATTTGTTTTCTTGGATACAAACAGATTCGCACTGAATGTATTTACTTCAAGCTTAATATAGTTTTGAAATACTGTTTAAAAAATAATACATATGACGGAAACTTGAATTTATTTTCTTTGGTCTCTACCAAAAAAATAAATGTTCGAATTGATTGTTCTTTTATGTGTTGTTGTTAAGACGGACGAGTGCTGTCCCTTGGCTCATTACCCTCCGATCCGATTTGAGACAGAGTTTGCCAGTCTAGTTTTTGGCCGATAGACACGTTTGCCGTATTTCTTATAAAAAAAAGACTGTTTGTGTTACGATTGGAATCAATTAGTTGCTTGTATGTTAATAAGTTACATCAGAATAAGGATTTATATATTCAGAAATCAAATAAGATTATTACTTGTAGAAACAGACATATAATTGATCATAATTATATTATATATGTTTCTGGTAGAAAGAAAGAAATTGCATTATTTCTACATTGGTTAAAAGCTCATTAGAGCTTATGTTTGTCTATGTTTTATATACCATACCGACTCTAAATAAAGCTTATTTATTATTGAGGCAATTGCCCCACGTAGGAAATTTCAAGACCAAAAGCTTGTCATGCAGGTTTTATATCAAATTGTTTCCATGGCGAGTGTCTTGCAAGAAGCAAGATCTGTTTTCAGATGTAAGCCCTGGGTTTTTTTTGGGGGGGGGGGGGTCCATGTTTATTATTTATTATTAGTTTCCAGTGTTATTTATCTTATTGTTTGTCGTTTCATGTTTTATCTGTTCCCGGTTTGTCTTTATTTGTTTATTGATTGCTCTTCTGTGTTCTCTTAATGTTGCATTTCTTTCAGTGTAATTTCGTAATTTTGTTTTAAACTTGATCATGAGTTTTCTTCTATTTAAGACTATTTAGCTAATTTTTACAACTTAACTACTATAAATAGTATCCCAGTTAGGAGTTACATCAAGTTGTAATTGAAATGTGTTATAAAAACTTACTTGAAATACATGTAGTTATTTGAAAAAAAAACAACACATAATTTACAGGTATAAAACTGCAAGCCGAAATACAAAAATTAGCAGCCACATACTTAACTATGTGAATTACATTTTTGCTTTATCCTACATGTTTGTTTTTGATGTTGTCCTTAAAAATTACTGACATTGAATATATTCATTTTGCTTGAGATCAAAATATTGTAAAACAAGCTTAAGAATGTGTCCTCAGTACACGAATGCCCCACTCGCACTATCATTTTCCATGCTCAGTGGACCGTGAAATTGGGGTAAAAACTCTAATTTGGCATTAAAATTAGAAAGATCATATCATAGGGGACATGTGTACTAAGTTTGAAGTCGATTGGACTTAAACTTCATCAAAAACTACCTTGACCAAAAACTTTAACCTGAAGCGGGACAGACGGACGGACGAACGAACGGACGGACGCACAGACCAGAAAACATAATGCCCCTCTACTATCGTAGGTGGGGCATAAAAATCATTAAAACAGAACTTGCGTTTTCATATTAAGAAAGGATCTGGGAAACTCCCAGAAAGCATGATTTTGCATCTACGATATAGTGGATAGATACGATAGAAAAGGTACTTAGGACACTTGTTGCTTATGATATAATCTTTCTAATTTTAAAGCCAAATTAGACTTTTGACCCTAATTTCACGGTCCACTGAACAAAGAAAATAAAAGTGCGAGTTTCCGAGGTTAAAGTTTTTGGTCATGCAAGGTAGTTTTTGATGAAGCTGAAGTCCAATCAACTTGAAACTTAGTACACTTATTGCTTCTGATATGATTTTTCTAATTGTAAAGCCAAATTATACTTTTGACCCCAATTTCATGGTCCACTGAACATAGAAAATGAAAGTGGGAGTTGCAGGTTAAAGTTTTTAGTCAAGGTAGTTTTTGATGAAGTTGAAGACCAAACAACTTGAAACTTAGTACACATGTTCCCTATGGTATGATCTTTCTAATTTTAATGCCAAATTATATTTTTTTCCCCGATTTCACGGTCCAGATTGTGTGTTAACTCTTAACATTGAGTATATAATGATAATATTAGGCCAAGTTCTAAGGAATACATATTTCCATTGGAAAGAATAGTTTTATTATCAGGCATTTTTTGTTGACATTGTTTTTGTGTTTGGTTATTGCTGCTATAAGATTATTCTCCTTTGCTTTGCAATGACGTTCACGGGAATACAAAGAAATTGATATAAAATAACTGCATGAAGACCAAGTTGTCGTTATAAGGTATTTATCTTTCATAGTGATAAATGGACATTTAACAATCATAAACAGTTATTACAAACCTAGCTCTTACAAAACAAATGATTTAATCACATCAAATAGTAGAGGTATATACATATAAAAACTTAAATATCATTTTTTTTTTGTATAGGGGCGAATTGACTCTAAGGACGAACGGACATATGACGAACATTTAATCAGGGCGATCGGCCCGTTTTTATTTTACACTTGTACTATTATTCTATATTCTATATTTAATCATATATATTATATAAACAAGTAATGCACATGGACATAACAAACAATACTAGCTGCATATTCTGTAAAATTGGTGCCGGTAAAGATCAGAACACACAAATAGTGTATCAAGTAAGTACACATATTATATTTTTTATATATTTGTTTACAATATCATTGTGGGTCAAAGTTCATTCCACAATTAGACTGGGTATGTAGATCTGAATGAGGGTCTGTCATTTTTTACTTTTTGGGACTATTTTTCTTAAGTCCATTATTCTTTATTCTTTATATTTTAGAAACCCACTTATTATACTCTTTTTTTTTTGGAGGGGACGACTATAAAGTTGTATATATGTGAGGGGGGTCTATATGTCTTGCCGGTATCTATACTTCCAATATATTTTGGGCCGTTTATTTTGCACTTTTCAGTTGCCCATTTTCTATTCACCACGAGACCCTTAGGTATCGTTTCTGTAATTGTAAAACGTTCGAATTCATTTAGAATAAGAAAAAAGTCATATGTCTGTTTATTCTGCAATGAGTTTGAAAGTTATATGTATTATTACAGATAAACATGCCTTGTTTTTTCTCAATCATATACCGACATCTCCTTATTTTTTATATCTTTAGTTATTTATTTGTTTTTAATGTACTGACTTTAAAAGATAAAACTTTTATGTTTTTATATACAAATCAAATCCGTAAATCCAATCTGAAAAAAGTTGTCTCAGTTTCTTCGAAAGCTTTATTATGAAGCCCAGGTGGTCGTGTGGTCTAGCGGGACGGCTACAGTGCAGGCGATTTGGTTTTACGATATCTCAGTAGCATGGGTTCGAATCCCGGCGAGGGAAGAACAAAAAGTTTGCGAAATCAAATTAATAGATCTAACATTGTTGGGTTGATGCTTAGACGAGTTGTATATACATAATGTATACAGCCATGTATCGCCATCATTGCTGGTGATCCGATGGATAAATCTGTTGTAGAGTTGTCACTGAGTCAGACGTACTGATAAATATAATTATTTTCTGTGACTGTAGTCTTGCACTAATTTGTAGGATCCTTTACTATAGACAATTGAGCTGATCTGTAACAATAACCTCTCCATGCCTTATATATCATGTACTGTAGTACGACGCTAGATTAAAACTGACGAGGAAAGGTAACACACGGCCACCGAAAGCTTTATTAAGAAGCCCACGTGGTCGTGTGGTCTAGCTGGACGGCTACAGTGCAGGCGATTTGGTGTCACGATATCTCAGTAGCATGGGTTCGTATACCGGCGAGGGAAGAACAAAAAATTTGCGACAGCAAATTTACAGATCTAACATTGTTGGGATGATGCTTAGACGAGTTGTAAATATATATATATGCCAAATAAAAATAGTTATTTGCGATGTGAACTGGCACAACTCTAAATTTCCAAAGGTTGTGACAGTTTAGATACATAACTGCGTGGATGGCAGTCCTCAAACAAAAATAATCAAAAATGCGATCCAAGTTGGTATAATATTTCAAATTTGACAACGGTAGGGCAATTGCAACAGAAACTACATATTTAAGCCTCCCAAACGAATAGCAGTTTAATAATGATTATAGAAAAAATAAGTTTTATCTAATAAGGTAGATAATTGAACGTGGCTCCGTACTAATACATCCATCCCAAATGAATGGAGCCCTGTAATTTAAACTGGTATTTTAAAAAAAATCTTCGAACTGTAAAGCCAGTACGGAAGCCGGAGTTACTGGAAACAAGTGATGACAGGAAAATGAGTGACTCATTCTATGCTTTTTCATATATGCCCTCTGGGGAAACTGTCCTTAACTTTCTTATCCAAAATCTTTCCCGAGCGACTCTGTCGACCTTTGACCAACCCTCGTTGTGGTCTATGATTGTGATGGTAAGGTTTTTGAGATCAGCTTGTGCGTGCCTAGGTCATCTCAAATGACGACTTACGGGTAGGTCGAGCTTGCAAGTGTAGTCACTTCGATGACCTTTCATGCGTTTGTTGAATGTCTGATCTGTCTCGCCAACATACTGCATGCCACATTATGTGTGTTTTGTAGACATGCGCAAAGCTTTCGACACCATACAACATAACTTATTATGGTATAAACTTCAGAAAATCGGTTTGCGTGGAATTTTTTTAGCAGCAATTGAGTCTTTAAATAAGGAAGTCAAATGTACTATTCGTGTTAACAATGACCATACCCCGTGGTTCAACGTAGAGACCGGAGTGAAACAGGGCTGTATCATATCACCGGCATGAGTGTTTTCTGTTTATATCAATGACCTCTCACAACGTATCAATTCCCTTGAGTGTGGATTACAGCTTGATGATTTTTGTCTCAGTATACTGCTTTATGCTGACGACATAGCTTTAATTGCACCCGATTAAAGTAGTCTTCAACGCATGCTTGATATTGTGTCTGACTGGTGTAGAACATGGAAACTGTCCATAAATGTGAATACAACTAAAGTCGTTCACTTTCGACCGCAGTCTTTCGATCGTTCTGAATTTAATTTTAAATGTATGGAGAATAATCTCGATTATTGTGACTCATATAAATATCTTGGTGTCTGGATGGATGAACATCTTACATTTACGAAAAACTCAAAAGAATTAGCTAAAGCAGCCAGTCGTGCTCTGGGAAGTTTAATGACAAAAGTGGTATTGGCAGGAGGAATGACTCTTAAGGTGTACACTAAACTTTATACAGCTACGGTGGAACCGATATTACTATACGGTAGTGGCATTTGGGGTACTTAATCGTTTAGTGCTATTTCAACTGTACAAAACAGAGCCTGCAAATATTTTCTCTCCGTTGGAAAACTGACCTCGAATGTAGCTACTCGTGGTGATAATATATGGAATGGACATCTTGTCACACAAAACAACGAATACATTAATGTAGGCTATTTTGTAGACTTCTTCGCACCGAACAAAATAGAACATCATACAAAATATTGAAATGGACATCTAGGAAGATCTTTCGATCGTTCTGAATTTAATTTTAAATGTATGGAGAATAATCTCGATTATTGTGACTCATATAAATATCTTGGTGTCTGGATGGATGAACATCTTACATTTACGAAAAACTCAAAAGAATTAGCTAAAGCAGCCAGTCGTGCTCTGGGAAGTTTAATGACAAAAGTGGTATATTTTGTTCGATATGATACAGCCCTGTTTCACTCCGGTCTCTACGTTGAACCACGGGGGCTGGGCTTTTGAAGTTGACAAAATTGTAAATAGTTTAAACATTAGAGATATTGTATACGACGTAATTGTCTTATTCCATAAAAACTGTTATGAGAACTGTTATTGAAAAATTGGTAGAACTCGACAATACAGAGTGGCACAGAGAACTTTTCAATGATAGGCGCAATATACAAAATGGTAATAAATTACGCACATATAGACTGTTTAAAAACAATGTAAAAACTGAAACGTATGTTTCGGTCCGGTGCACTACCCCTAGCCTACGAGATCGGGAGTTACTCTAGGCCGCTATTCCGGTAGAAGAAAAACTCTGTGTGTTTTGTAACCCTGGTTGTGTAGAAAATGAAAAACACTTCCTTCTTGATTGTGAACTTTATAGTGACTTACGGTATAATTTATTTTCCGAATGCTCTAAATATATTGACCACTTTAGCAATCTTGATATGGACGATAAATTTATACAAATCATGAACTGTTCAAGTATCCAACACTATTTGTGTAAAATATTACATACGTTTTTTATTCGAAGAAAGTTATTTTCATAGTAAATATATTTTTACTAGAATTTACAACTGTTCTTTAACGCAAATATTTTTACCAGTAGAAAATTTTAATACAGGCAATAATTTTTAAGCTTTATATTACATTGTCTACGTCAATTTTAACCATAGTCAAGAAATTATTATATATTCAGATTTATAATTTGTTTTTAAAAACTTTGATATAAGAAAATTTGGTATCCGGTCGTTCCGGCCCCAAGTCAATCCGGCCCAAAGTCGATCCGGCCCAAGTCGATCCGGCCCACGTCTAGACTGGTTCGCCTGTCTAGAGCCTGTCTAGATCAATGTGCATATTTCATATTTCATATATCAAGACATTTATAGAACAAGGTGATTATATATAGCGGGATCCCAGTCTAGCCCACGTCGATCCGTCCTCAAGTCGATCCGGCCCCATAATAAAATATGAATTTTACAAGTATAAGAACTACGATACAGGAAAATTTTACAAGTATAAAAAAGAATTTTAATGAATAATATTTAGTTGTTTTAACTATTGATCATTAATTGTATAAAAGTTTTATACCGTTAGTGTCTCATAAGTCAGTATTTATGGCTGGATATTGATTGTTTTATGTGTAAATATTATAAGTGTTGTATTTGTTTTATGACAATCAATATGTGACACTTTAATAAACAATTTTTTTTTATCCATTGCATGGTTGAAATTTAATAAATTCTGTTCACGGATTGAAAACTTTAAAGTATTTTTCTCCCTTTGAAATTAGCAGCCATTCCCTGCCATTTGTTACGTTTTCGTTAGAGCAAATTAAAATCGTTTTTATTTTTGTGCAGTATTAAATATTTGATAAAACAGAGAATTGAAATTTATGAAATACTGATTGCAAAATTCAAACTATTACAATTTCCTTCCTTAAAAATTATTGCAATACCGTTCCCTTTGTCTTTAAAAATATTGCAGCAAAAAAATATAAAGAATAATTTTGTTATTTTACCTTAGGTTATCTGCTGTTGGTCGTTTGGTCGTTGTTCGATTTCAATTGTCTTCTGTTTAATAGGAACAAAATAATTTTACATCTCACTATCATAACTTACATCACAAACCATTAATTTAGATGCAGCGTAGCAAAAGTTATAAGTAAAATTGAGAATGGAAATGGGGAATGTGCCAAAGAGACAACAACCCGACCATAGAAAAAAAAAACAACAGCAGAAGGTCACCAACAGGTCTTCAATGTAGTATATATTTAAAAAGATCATGATTTTGAAAAATACAATGTGAAGCATATTTATACTTGACACTATAAAAAATGTCATTTCTACAAAACTACACGTTGTGGCAAGACTCTGTGTGTAGGTCTCGTTGGAATAAATATGATAATACTTTCCCTTTGGTGTATAATACATATATTTTGGAAGCTAATAGAATAATGGTAAATTATGCAATGTCGAAGAATGAGAGATAGAAACAACAGAATTCTATAAAAGTATAACTGACGGACATTAAATTGACGGAAGAAGTTGTCATGCGGAAGAAGGAAAAGGGGTATATCAAGGACATAAGTTTCTTCCTTTTGTCTTTTTTTTATACACAAGAAATTACTCAGGGAAACACCTTTACGAAAGAAGTATTTATCCAATATTAGTTTGTGCGTTAACTTCGGGTTTTTGTGGTAGAACAGCAAGATTTCCTTTTCCATGCACTTGCTGTTTTTAATATGACATATAAAATAAGTAAATACGGTATGATTTTGTCTGGGAAATTAAGACTATCCACCCTAATTCAACCTAAAGTGATGCATAAGCGATCATGTGCAACCGTGCGATATTAATCAATGAGTCGGCTTCAACCCCGGACCCCATGACCAAGTGTTGAAAAAAACCTTACAGCATTATTTATAACAATACATTTAAGAACATCAGTGAACCAACGACCACTACTGAATTGCAGGCTTTAAACTTAGGACAATGAACAAAAAAGAATGTGACGGGGTTAATTATGTTAGTGAGCATCAAACCCCCCTAATCTTGGACAGAGATGGTAAAGCACAACAAATTAACAAGCTATAAAACTTAGTTGGCTAAACTCATTATTTGACAACATTCAAACGTCTTTTTGAAATATTTAGGTTGGCCCTGAAAAGGGCCGTTGAGTATGCAAATATATACTTTAAGAATTTCTCTCTGGTGACCCATCTCCCTGCAAGTTGTCTAAGTCCGTGCATTCTTGTTTCTCGTGTGCCTCCTTGCAACCTTTGAACTTACACGATAAGTCATATGATTCAGACGCAATTCTCTTCAATTCCATCAACAGATGTAAACGTTCCTGATGGTTTCTTGTGAGGTCTATCTTTCCGTTGAGTCTCTGAAACTCATGGTCAATTTGCATCATCTTCCTTTGTATACGGTGCATCTCCCTCTCATAATCAATTGTTGCACTTGCCATTTTTTTTTTAATTTAACACCTTCTACCAATGAAATGTCTTTTATAGGAAAATCGCTTATCAATGAGTAAATCGTTGTTTTGATATAATTATGAAAACACAAGCTTTGACACCAATTATGATTTTTCTCAAAATGCAGAAAATAGAGCTAGCTTGGGGTCTCTTACTTTGAAGTATTTAATTTAAATAAGATGTACGATATAATGAAGGAATGCAAGAATAAATAAAAACAATCTAATCGTAAAGGATATATATATATATAATATTATTATATTAATATATATATATATGGAGAATGTTGTTTGTGCCGAATGCACACCCCTTTTCAAAGAAATTTGTTCTGCATGAACACATGAGACATTAATTGTCGAAATCAGGAATTATGGTGTACTTTTTTCCACCTTTTGTTTGCGATATACCATGTTGTCCGCAAGTTTATGCTTTCTGTTAGATATTAAATTTTAATGATGTTTTTGAGCATCCAACCCCCCTAATCTCGGACAGAGATGGTATAGCACAACAAATGAGCAAGCTATAAAACTTAGTTGCAATTGGATAAACTCATCCTTTTTGTTACATCCTGTTGTCCGTTTATTATGGTAGTCGCCAATGGAAGTCAGCAGGGTATAAGCTAGTCCAAATAATTATGACGTCTGGCAAGGCTATTTTAATTTTATTCTGGGACGCCTTCCTACGACGAAGGCGTCCCAGAAAAAAAAATAGCCTTGCCAGACGTCATAATTATTTGGACTAGGTTTAAGCATATCAAATGTTCGACCTGTTAGGCAAATGCGTTTTGTTAAATATACTTTATCACTATTCGGTCTTTTGGGAAATGTTGTTTGGTCTGTATTTAGACACCTCTACCAAGAATTTTGTTTTCCACGTTGAGGTATAGAAAATGCGATTTTTATCCAACAAAATCATAGGTTTTTAAAATTACTTACAAGCAACAAGACGTCAATTAGCAAAATGAAGAGCTAAAACAAAGATAAAATCATTTCCTTTCGTTAAAGCCAACAAAAAAAAATGGACGAAAATTCTTTATTCCCAAAAGTAACTGACGAATATTTTATTTTCTATCCTGAACAGATTTTTTTAAAACATGTGATTTCGAAACAGAGGAGTGAACATTCTTATGTTAAACTTAAAGTTGTGTATTATATTATGAAATTCTTTAATAAAAAACATCTTCTTTAATTAATTTAATTTTTAAACAATTGATAAAATTTGACTAATAACCTTAATATTATCTTAAAATAATACCGACAAAGGAATGAATATCTTTCTTTCTTTCTTTAATTTACTTGTTAATTTTCTATTATCTCGATCGTGTGCTCATATCTCCTTGCACAGAAACAACACCCATTACATAATCACAACGAAAGAGCCTTTAATCAGTCATTTAAAACACTTAAAAATCACTGATTGATACAAAAACTTCAAGCACAAATATCAAACACTTGGTGAATTATTTAAATGCATATTTTAAATAATAGACTGCGATTAAACTGAATTATCTATTTATTGTATATTATTCATTTCATCTGTGTTACAACTTGATTTTATTCTTCTTTATTTAAATTGTTTCACCTGACCGTCAATAAATGTTAATTGCATTGAAGATCATCAAATAGGTCAAAATAATTCAGTTCGGGTCCGTATTGCATTAAAGATCATTAAATAGGTCAAAATAATTCAGTCCTGTCCGGGTTTCAGTGCGTACCGACAAATTGACCGTTGAGATGACCCTTGATTACGGTCGGTGGTCATATATGTGTATAAGCTTTTTATTTTTACGTTTAATATATGACTTCAGTTCTCGTTTTGATTTTTTTCGAGTTCGGTATTTTTGCTTGTTACCGATGTTCAAACTGGTAGCGTCAACAGTGTTGGCAAGTCCTACTTTACATGTATCAGTCCCATGCAAATCAACTCTCACGTAGTAAATATACGGATCAGGTGATCAATATAGTCTTTTACCTAAAAAAAATATGTCACTTTTGAATTGAGACACAGGCACATCGTATCGGTCAGATAATTCGTGTAATTCGTGTTGGTAATTGTAAAATTTTGCAGTGTCAATTTCAGTCGTATTCCGTTTTCTAACTTTAGTTTGCCTCAATCAAATGTTATGAAACGTGTACACAATGCTTATTACCACACAAACACAGATCAAGTTCATGACATATTTCGGTGGCGTCAGTTTTACCGTTCTAGAGTTATGTTCCTTCACAAATGGAAAAAAGGCTGAATTTTTCGTATCGTTTCGTTTCGTTTCTGTTCTTTTACTTTAGTTTGCCTCAACCAAATGTTATTAAACATACACCCAATGCTCATTATCACAAAACACAGATCCAGTTTGAATTTTGCTGGCATCACCTTATTCTGTTCTTAAGTTATGTCCCTTTAAAAATGGAAATATGCTGAATATTTCGCTTCTGTTCTCTTACTGAAGTTTCCCTTAACCAAATGTTATGAAACTTATACACAATGCTTATTACCACAAAAACACAGATCAAGTTCATGACATATTTTGGTGGCGTCAGTTTTACCGTTCTAGAGCTATGCTCCTTTACAAATGAAAAAAGTGCTGAATTTTTCGTTTCTGTTATACAGTTTGTCTCAACCAAATGTAATGAATAAACTCATCAAAGATACCAGGATTGAAATTGAAACGTATACACAATTTTTATTAATACAGAACTCAGATAAAGTACTAATTTTGGTAGCGTTAATTTTACAGAGTAAATAAAGTTATATGCAAGCGGGGGCATTATCGGTGTCCCATGGACATATTCCCCATTTTTGTCTCGCTTGACTGAGTCAAAAAGCGAGACATAGGTATGCTGTTTCCGGCGTCGGCGACGGCGGCGTCAACAATGTATTAGTTTGTGATTAGGTCTAGTTTTATGGTGAACTACTAGTGGTAAGTCAAAGATATTTGGCATGCAGCTGTATAAGTACTGGCACATCTCATTACCATGGAGATTATTTGACCCACCCCCCTCAGTTATGGTCTATTGACTTTGAAACTTTTGCTTAGTTTTCATGTATTAGTTTGTGATTAGGTCAGTTTATGGGGAATCACTAGTGGTAAAGTAATGATAATTGGTATGCAGTTGTATAATCATTAGCAAACCTCATTTCCATAGAGATTATTTGGCCCCGCCCCCTCAGTCATGGTCTATTAACTTTGAAACTTTTGCCTAGTTTTCTTGTATTAGTTTGTGATTAGGTCAGTTTATGGGGAACCAGTAGTGGTAGGTTAATGATACTTGGTATGCAGTTGTATTTACATTGGCACATCTCATTACCATGGATTTTTTTACCCTCCCCTCAGTTATGGTTTATCGACTTTGAAATTTTGCTTAGTTTACATGTATTAGTTTGTGTTTAGGTTTGTTGAAAGAGAACTACTTATGATAAGTCAATGGTATTTGGTATGCAGTTGTATTAGCATTGGCACATCTCATTTCCATGGAAATTGTTTAGCCATGTACCTTCAGTCATAGTTCATTGACTTTGAATATTTGCTAAACTTGCATGTTAAAGTGTTGCTATTTTTATTTCAACACTTGCATTATCAAAATTACAAAAAAGCGAGACATATCTCTGTGATAACAGTTTATTTTTATATGAACAACTGTCAATCTAGTGGGAGGTTTAGCTATATAGAAAACCAAGTTTAACCCACGTCTGTACCAAGCGATGAATATGATAGTTGTTTTCGTCATTTCCGTTGGTTGATAACGTAGATTTTATCAGTTTTTACAGACTTCCCCGAATTTACCTTGGAGTTCGGTTTATTTGTTATGTATATTTTAGCAAACAAAAAATTTCCGATTGATACTTTTTGTGTATTGAGTGTCCAAAATATTTTGATATACTACCAGTATATAAATGATTTACTCTCAATTTTGTTGTTGACAATTTTGTTAGATTTATGTGCAGTCATTGTCTTTCTTTGTTTTTACTATTTGATCCGGTTTTGTTATGTATCTATGATGTATATTACACATTATTAGCTGCTGGATTACAAATATTGACACGTTAACCAATTAGGTCGGTTTTGGTTTGCTCACACTATTTTGTCAATATAATGTAGTCAACAACTGTCATACATGTATGGTTATAGGTACAAGACAAAGGCTGCGTTTAAATCAAGCATATTGAGAATAATTTTCTTCAAAAATCATCAATTGAAAAACTTTCAGGTGTGAGAATTGACTCTAATCTGTCCTGGACGGGCCATATTAATTACTTATGTTCATCAATATTATCTAGACTTTATTTACTCTCTAAAATCAAGAAATTTCTAAATATTGATATAAGAAAATTATTTTATAATGGTTATATTCTCCCACTGATAGATTAATGTTGTATTATGTGGAGTGGTTGTGCTAAAAATGAGCTAGTCAGAATAAAAAAAAATGCAGAAAAGGGCTGCAAGACTTATTTTAGATGATGATCCACTTTCATCATCAGCTCCACTGTTTAAACAGCTTGGATGGATGACAGTAGAGAACAGAATCTCATACCACATATCTGTTTTGATGCAGAAATGCCTTAAGAATGAAGCCCCTGTATATCTCACTGAAAAATTAAAAAAAAAAAATGCCAGAAATAAACTAATATTGTTTAATAAATGCGTCTTGCAAAAATTTACAAGTTCCAAAAGCCAAAACAGAGCTGTATAAGAAATCTTTTATATATTCAGGATCTATTTTATGGAATAACTTACCAATATCCCTGAAAAAACCAACCTCAAGTTGATGCCAATACTATATATGTCATTTATGAATTTGTAACTTTTACCTGTTTTGAAAATTGTATATTTCATACCAATTTTTTATTTCATTATTCATGTATGTGTGTTTTTTTTTAGATATTTTGTAATTGTTTGTTATATTTCATGCTAACAATTCTTATATTTCTAACTGTGTAACCCTCTTTAAATAAAGAATTATTATTATTATTATTATACATGTGCAAGGTTAAGCTAGCTTTTAAGTTAAACCAAGTTAATGTTATTTGGTAAAAGCCCTGCACCAGGTTAGGTATAAGACAGTTGTTTTCCAGTCGTCCCGTTGATGGATATAAGCGAGCGCTTGGTTGTATTCAGCTTTTTATGGACTGTCCTTTTTATACGACCGCAAAAATTGAAATTTTTGTGGTCGTATATTGGTATCACGTTGGCGTCGTCGTCTGCGTCGTCGTCGTCGTCGTCCGAAGACTTTTGGTTTTCGCACTATAACTTTAGTTTAAGTAAATAGATGATGGTCCGAACCGTTTAGGAATTAGGGGCCCAAAAGGGGCCAAAACAAGCATTTTTCTAGTTTCAGGATAATAACTTGTTTACCAGTATTTCAATTGCTCTGAAAGTATAATGCAATGTTTAAAATCACAAGTAGAAGGTTTGGATTCATTGAAGGGGTTATGGGGCCAAAGTTAAGGAATTAAGGGCCAAAAAGGGCCAAAAACAAGCATTTTTCTAGTTTCCAGACAATACCTTGTGTGTAATTGCATGGATCTCTCTGAAATTGTACCACAATGTACCATATAACAAAGGGGAGGCTGGGATTAAGTTTTGGGTTAAATGCCAAAAATATGTAGGAATTAAGGGCCAAAAAAGAGCCAAAAAGAAGCATGTTTCTAGTTTCCAAACAATCATGACAATAACTTGTGTTTAAGTGTATGGATCTCTCTGAAATCGTACTACAAGGTTCAATATTACAAAGGAAAGCATGGGATTGAGTTTAAGGGTTATTGCTCCAAGGGGGGGGGGGGGGGGTTCAATAAATTGGGGGGGGGGATCTCAGTTTACCATTTTTTTAATGGATTTTTTTTTTCAACATTTTTCAAATTTCAAATTTTGAAAAGTTTCAATAAGAAATATTCAATTGCACAGTATTGTGCAATAGATGTGTTAGATCTTGAACCACATTTATTTTGTGGCAAAAAACCTATATTATGTCAAAAATTTGATCATAATCAAAATTCAGACAGTATCAAGCTTGAATATTGTGACCAAATTTGCCCCAACTGTTCAGGGTTCGACCACTGGGGTCGTATAAAGCTGCGCCCTGCGGAGCACCTGGTTCACAATATGCCCCGAAAAGATATCATTATCTGTTAAAAGAGAAAAATTATATAGGTCCCATCATTGTTCTAACCGGAATCGGAGAACGCTGATCACATATAAGTCCATAGGTGCATATGTGTCTTTCCTTTACACTCGTCCATTTCAACTTACAGATAACCACCAGTCAAATCAAGTATATATAACAATTTGAAACCTAAATAGTCCGCAGATGTTCCAAATCTAAGTAGAGGATATGCGTTCTTTCTGTTGATATAGTTAACTCTTCTAAACTCAAAGCAAGATCTAACCAATGCTTTCCTTTTTAAAAGCAAAATGGATGTAACGCATGCGATTTTTATCTTAAATTTTCTGACTTTCAGTTTCAAGAAACATTCCTTGCTTGTGAGGTATAAAATTGGTAGAGGTTGTTTTATGGGTTTTGAAGCACTAGTATTTATAACATGGTTTTAAATATTAACACCACTGGGTCGATGCCACTGCTGGTGGACGTTTCGTCCCCGAGGGTATCACCAGCCCAGTAGTCACCACTTCGGTGTTGACATGAATATCAATTATGTGGTCATTTTTATAAATTTCCTGTTTACAAAACATTGAATTTACCGAAAAAACTAAGGATTTTCTTATCCCAGGAATAGATTACCTTAGCCTATTTGGCACAATTTTTTGAAATTTTGGACCCTCAATGCTCTTCAACTTCGTACTTGTTTGGCTTTATAAATATTTTGATATGAGCGTCACTGATGAGTCTTATGTAGACGAAACGCGCGTCTGGCGTACTAAATTATAATCCTGGTACCTTTGATAACTATTTAAAAACTGATACAATTTTAGTCCGGTCAAATGAAACTGTCCTGTAATTCAACCAATTGTTCTAACTTGATCACTTTGATTCTCAACAACCTTAAAAATGTTTATCAAATAATGGATTCAAATATGTGCAAACAATTCTTTCTTGTTTGGAAACTGCACCTATATTCATAACAAGGAAGAAACAGATTTAACCGATTTTATATTACTTTTTTCTTTCTTTTTGACAGTGCTCTTGGTGTTCATTAATTCATATTAAGCGTGTACTTGATAGTCTGATTGCTATAGATTTGTTTGTACTCTTCTACTTTTTTTAAATTAAGAAGTTAGAAAAATATCTTGCAAAACTTATATACAATTACCAATATTTTAGTGTCTGCGTTAATCGTAATAGACTAGATTCTAATAATTTGTGTCAACATCTTAGCGAAATACAAGTAAGTTTTTTTCCGAAGGAAAATATCAGTTTTAACTTTTACCAATAAACACCCAAATCATATTGGAATACTGTAGTTGTCTTTCTTTAAACATGCGATATAAAACTAGAGGTGAACAGCCATAACAGCAGAATACAGACAAAACACACGGTACCGTCAATACTGCTGGTGCATGTTTATTCATAACGATTGCTTACTATCTCTGCTACAAATATATGTCAAAATAATGACTCGGCACAACAACTTTTGTCACATTATTATGTTTTATATCGTGCTCAACAATATGCTTATTTTAGAACTACCATAGACATTGAAGTATTTAAATTGGTACAGAATAGAAAAGGTTAGAATATTTTTATTGCCCCAATTACAGGACCGAAAGGGCATAAAATCAGTTAACATTGATTGACATAATTGAGAATTACAACAATAGACATCACAGTGTACTTGTATATTTAGTACATTAGCATCGATGAAGAATATGATTAAGCAACCATATGAATTATGAAAGCACAATAAGTAAAAAAAAAATACATTACATGTATTCGTATTTAGATTAGTTACTAGAATCAATATCCTTAATAAATAAAAAAAAACTCGCCAATATACTACTAGTATTATACCAGTGGATATGGATCAAACCTGGTCACAATCTTACTTTGTATGTGAAAGATTACTGCCGCTGTTGGTAATGATTTTAATGATGCATAGTTTTAACTGACAAAATATTAACTTTGCTCAAGGGAGTGTGTACCCTAGTTTCGACACACTTATAAAAAGGAAGATGTGGTATTATTGCCAATGAGACAACTATCCACAAAAGACCAAAATGACACAAACATTAACAACTATAGGTAACCGTACGGCCTTCAACAATGAGCAAAGCCCATACCGCATAGTCAGCTATAAAAGGCCCCGATAAGACAATGTAAAACAATTCAAACGAGAAAACTAACGGCCTTATTTATGTAAATAAAAAAAAAAACAAAAAAAAAAAACAAATATGTAACACATAAACAAACGACAGCCACTGAATTACAGGCTTCTGACTTGGGACAGGCACATACATAAATAATGTGGCGGGGTTAAACATGTTAGTTGGATCCCAACCCTCCCCTAGCCTGGGACAGTGGTATAACAAAATGTATCATTCAAGCATGCAAAAAACGAATCAATTTCTATATCGGTGAATAGTGTACACATAACTGATTAGTCCCGGTCAATGGCCGTTAGACGTCAGAACAACATCGGACTGGAGAACGACAACCATTAGTATCTATAGGAGTTTAAACAATGTTTGTTCCTATCAGATATACTGGAAGATTGGCTCATTTATAGTTTCTTTAATTATATCATATATTTTTTGGTGCCATTCTAATTACACCTGTTGCCTTGGGGATGCGATATCGCCGCATGTTTTAACTTCAGAATGTTTGTAATACGTGTACTCAATATTCATTTAATCTGAATTTTCGTACATAAATACTTCTTCCGGCGAATTGATAGAGTACCACCCAGACGCCGGAAAGCAAGTTAACTGCATGCATGTTACTGATTTTCTTATATTTGACCAATAGACAACCCGTTTTGTTTACATCTGAAACTACACTTGAATCATTCCCTGCTAACCTTTTCATAACACTGAAATCTGTATTATTCAGATTAATGTCAGACCGTATCGACTTTCATTCATTAGTTTCTAATCTGTTCACGCCCTGGGTTCTTTTGATTATGTGTTCTTGATTTCTCCTTTTGATTTTATGATCACATATTGGAACTTGTTTAATATCTGTGTAACTTATATATTTGCGGTTACCTTCTTACTATACGGAAGCCGATAAGGGCCATTCAAAAAAAAAAAATTATGTCGTAATTACGACATAGCATGTCGTAATTTCGACATAACATGTCGTTATAACGACATCGCTATGTCGTAATTTCGACACAATATGTCGTTATAACGACATCGCTATGTCGTAATTTCGACATAACATGTCGTTATAACGACATTGCTATGTCGTAATTTCGACATAATATGTCGTTATAACGACATCGCTTTGTCGTAATTTCGACATAACTTGTCGTAATAACGACATAGCTATGTCGTAATAACGACATCATTATATATATTAAAGAATATGTATTATGATTGCCAAGACACTAAATGACACAGAAATTAACAACTATAGGTCATATCATAATGCCCCAAATAACTAGAAAAGCCCCCGATTAATCAGCTATAAAAGAGGGGCGAAAGATACCAGAGGGAGAGCCCCCGAAATGCTGTGTGGCAGACAGTGTTATTAATTAATTATTAGCTCCCTTGGTTAAACTCCAAATTTCATATTTAATATATTTCATTGTTAAATAATTTACATGAAGCTGAATAAGTATATATCTGTTAATTGCATAGCTTTTGCTATTTGAATTCATTGATTAAAGATATTTATTTATATTTTAAAGTTTAATATTTGTATCGTCGCAAAATCTTTGGTCACCTTCTTTGGTTACCTTCTGTGAGAAACTTATATATTTTATAGATCCTGATTGAAAGTAATAAGAAACTGACTGGGGACTAAGCCGAAAGATAAAAAAAAAAGCCGACTGACCGAAAATCCTATAAAGGCAAAGAAAGCTTAACACCTTTCATTAAGGTTCATGTGGACCCTATGGCTAAAATGGCCGTATTTTCACCTCATAATATTCTCTGAGTACAGGCAATGAGGGTGAATAGACGTATCGATTGCTACATGTATTTACTGTCAAACACGACGTTACACATAAAAAGCGGCGTCGAAGAGGGTTTTTGATTAATTTTTGCAAGTTTTATTCGTTTTTTTATATGTTGGTTGATTTATTTATTATATTACAAAATTTTTTAAATTTCTGATTCTGGTTCTGTTCGTTTTGTGATGTCATTTTATCATAAATTACCTCAAGTTGTGGAAATCTATTTAATAATGTTTACCCTTTAAGTTATTTCAACTAAAAATGCATTACTGTCGCAAGTAATGTGGGAAAGAAAGATGGGACAGAAGTAGATATAGGCAGATGTGGTACAGTTTTCCGTAAAAAAGATATTTTTTTAGATGTACGAAACTTTTATCATATGATGTTTAACTTTCAAGGTGCATATCATCTGTCATTGTAAAATTTCTAAATCTTAACTCAACCCCAATACAAATATATCTGACACTCTGCAAGTAAATCAAACATTTTTACCCTTGGTTAAATTTGAATAGAATTGTATTTTCCCTGGTACATAAGTTGTCGAAATACATACACCCCTTCAATTACCTGAACCTTGGCTTGAGAATTATTTCCGCAAGTCATCTATAGTGTTTAATTTCTGATATACATTTTAAAATATAGTAATCTACTCCTGGATCGTCCGCGAAAACGGCTTAAATAATCCCGGGTTTTTAAAATTCGATGAAACGGTTTTCGTCGCTGTTTGGGATTTGTCTTTCAATTACTAGTACCTCCATTTCATGCACAAGTTTATATTGACGAAAAGTTCCGGCTTCGCTAGTACAGGAATTAATTTCATCACGACAGTTATAACATGAAAACATGAATAGCAGGACAAATCGCGAAGTAAAACACTCCGTGAACTGGTATAAGTCTTTTAATATTGGTGATTGCACCTTACTGAAATGACAACTTTAAATGATCTATGGAGTACTTCCACAATATAAATTTCAATTCGAATTTTACATTTAGAGGATTGTCTTGGTGTCTAAAATTTGTCTTTGCAAAAGTTGGACGAAGTTCATATGTTTTTCCCCATTTCACCATTCTTTTAAATAAATCGTTAAAAGCTATAAACGATTAATAAAAATTGCAAAATTTAACCTGTGTCGAACCTATGTTCCCGGGTGGAGTCTATAGCAACATGCGCTATTCTTTTTTTTCGGCAGCAATCATCAACCTGTTTTTCCAAATTTCACAACACGATTTGTTTTAATTATCATGAACATTTAATTGAAACTTTAGCACATATAACGACGGAAATTAGCGTCTTTCGAACTTTCGACGTTTGGACAAATTGGCTACTGTTTTGTAATGTGTGGAAGCATTTTATTCCTTTAAGACCCAAACATGTAGTTAATAAGAAAAGCATCTTGTCATTTTTTACTCTTCGTGTATCTAACTTTTGTTTTGATTAATTATAAAAAATACGCGTTAACTGCTTTGAAAAATGAAATATCAACTTGGACAAAATGGCTACCGTTTGAAAAACGACTGTGTAGAGAAGATTTTATTGAATCAGCAATATTTGAACTCACGAACAATGAGGCAAATATTTGTACTTTTGTTAGATATTATTATTGTCTTAGTATACTATTTTTATTCATTTTCTGCTACTTACAAAATTCACTTTCAGTCGTTGAGATAACGAAAAACGTCGTTGGACATTTTTCTTATTCCCGCTTAATATAAAGCCACCGAGTCAAATAAAATTTGGCAAAAATAACGCCTTTAACGCCACAAAGAACCGACACCTGTTGTTGTTCCTGCCAAGTATCAAGAAGATCAGAGAATAAGAAATAGGATCACTATACATAAGATTTAAAACAGTTTTTCATAAATGTAACGTTGGACATCCGGTTTTTTTTCACATAGCTTTGCTAATATAATCATCAAATATACTAGATATTACTTAGTATATGATCAAGAGCTGTAAAAACATAATTTGAAACATATATTGAATTTGCTTTAATATTGGTTCGAGTTTTCTAACATTTTTATTTTGTTTTGCGGATGAAATTTTGAAGATTCTGTTTTAAATCCTAGAGGTTGAAGAAACATCGTGTCCAACGTTTGTAAGTAGAAAGAGAGCAATCAATATTTCAATTCACCCTTATTACACGAAGGCATGTAGTTGGCGCTGGTTTATAGGTAGGATGTATGTCAGTCCTCATATAATTCCACACATATTAGTTCAAACAAGTAGAAAGTTTTAAAGACTAACTACGGTCGGTATCTCAATCGGATCTATAAATTATATAAGTTTCTCACAGAAGGTAACCAAAGAAGGTGACCAAAGATTTTGCAACGATACAAATATTAAACTTTACAATATGAATAAATATCTTTAACAAATGAATTCAAATAGCAAAAGCTATGCAATTAACAAATATATACTTATTAAGCATCATGTGAATTAATCAACAATGAAATACTTTAAATATGAAATTTGGAGTTTTACCAAGGGAGCTAATAATTAATTAATGTTAACACTGTCTGCCACACAGCATTTCGGGGCCTCTCCCTCTGGTATCTTTCGTCCCTCTTTTATAGCTGACTATGCGGGGGCTTTTCTAATTATTGGGGGCATTATGATAGCATATAGTTGTTAATTTCTGTGTCATTTAGTCTCTTGGCAATGATAATACATATTCTTTAATATATATAGTGATGTCGTTATTACGACATAGCTATGTCGTTAAAACGACATAGTGATGTCATTATTACGACATGTTATGTCGAAATTACGACATAGCGATGTCGTAATAACGACTTGTTATGTCGAAATTACGACATGCTATGTCGTAATTACGACATATTTTTTTTTTTTTAATGGCCCTTATCGGCTTCCGTATTACTATAAGGCGTTCTTTTTTTTTATTGTAGCCTGCAATGCCTAGACATTAATTCTGCGTCAAAATGCACTTTTCTTGACAAGTTTTGAGACATAGTGCAATTTGATTTACATAACAATTTTATTTCAGATTTTTTTATACATTTTTTTTTATTCTGAATGTTCCTAAAACGTTCTATTGTTTATAAAAAATCAAACTAAATGTTCTCACACTGGATATTTGCTAAATGTAATGAAGTAATGACAGTAAGTACTTAAATAGAAAGATATTAATAATTAAAAGATTTGTCAAAATAACATTAAACTGAAGTAAAAACTTCTATAAGTAGTTCTTACGGTAATGTTTTTGCTATTATTGGGATCATTATTAAAGATACCAATTACTATCATTATTTACGTAATGGCAAAGATTAAGTACTTCCACATCCACTAAAACGTCAACAAAATGAACTGAAATAGTTTATTTACTGTTCAATTAATCTGCTAAAAGAAAGATGTAAAATCGATAATGCAGGGTAGTAAAAATAAATAAATACCAAAATAAAGTATACAAAAATAGACATATACGATAAAATTATAAGCATCATAAACATTGTGTAAATACATGTAGTGTAAAGTAAAAGCACAAAAATACTGAGCTCTGAGGAAAATTCAAAACGAAAAGTCCATAATCAAATTGCAAAATCAAAAGCTAAAACACAACAAACGAATGGACAACAACCCTTGTATTCCTGACATGGTTCCAGTCATTTTTTTTAATGTAGAAAATGGTGGATTAAACCTGGTTTTATAGCTAGCCAAATCTCTAACTTGTGTTATTATATTTTACAGCTTAATTCTTATTCAGTTTTGATAGTTTTTTTTAATTCTACGATTTACTTTGACAGTTGTTGCATGGTTGCATATGATGTAACATCGGTATATTATGCCTGGTATTGGGGCGTATTTATAAATCCCAAAAAGTCCAATGAAAAAAAAAATGGTGGAATAAACCTCTCATATGCACGCCATGCGCATAAAACAACACGAGTGCAAACAAGTAAACCATTATAGCTTACTTCCTAAAATATGACTTCATTATTATTGCATAAAGATTTTTCAAAACAGCAACTCTGATAGATTTTGGTAAAATTATAGTACCCATACGATTTCCTAATACATGTACACATATGAGACAATTCAACCACTGCCTTCTATTCTCTCATACGCATTTTATTGTATTCTGATTTAATTATAAATATTCAACCCGAATATGCATGAGATATTTGCCACTTAACATGAAGCAAATATCAGCCAATCAGTCTTTTTTCTTATATTATTTGAAAACGAACAAATGCAAACCTATGGTATAAAACCGGTTACTTGGTTTCTGTTTTTATTTTAACATGATAGATTATATATTCATTTCAGGATGAAGACTTTGTTGTGTTTAGAGATATACGACCGGCGTCTAATCATCACTATTTAGTTATACCCAAAATCCATGTACCAAACCCTAAACAATTAAATCAAAGTCACATTCCATTAGGTAAGCTTACTTAAAAAAAAATAGTTTTTAAATGTTATACGAAGTCAAGTAATATGTGCTTTTATTTTCTTCTGATGCAGACTAAAAATAAAAATAAAATGTGGCTTAATTTCCGACTAGACAGCCTTCCACCAGAGACCAAATGACATAGACGTTAACAGCTATGGATCATCGTTCAGCCTTTAACAATGAGCAAAACCCATGAAGTCTATTACATAAATGGTAGGTTTTTGTGTGCGTTTTCATAAAACCACCAATTTTCCATTAGCAAGTCCAAAAATAGCCCAGGTAGTATCAGAGCATTAAATGCACCTCGGGGACAATACACTTACTAGTCCACTCATACCCCGTCAATAAGTGAAACAGCATACTGAAGTAATCTCATCATTATTTTAATTATAGTTACTTAATTTTGTGTTTTAGTTGAAAAACTGATTTCCATAGGACAACAGGTTTTGACCGAGAAAAAGGGTGATATAGACGATACAAGGTTAGTGCAGTTTTTCAAATTTATCTATTTATTTTTACTTTGTTCTATATTTATTTTTATTTATTGTCATTTGACTTTTCTTTTTTTCTCACATAATACAAAGAGTTAAATGTATTGTAATATCTTCAGTACTGACATTGCTTATCTTCTTTATTAAGTGTTATAGTGTTCTTGTATTAGTCTTTAAAGTTTGTAAATTATTATTTTTTTCTGTTTACAGTTAAGTCCATTTTTTTTTTATTAAAATATCATTTTGACATGGCTTGGTACTTATATATCCCGTCTTTATGTTATTGTGCTATGGTCATTTTGTGTTATCTTGTCTTTTATTTTTGCTGATGTGCTTTGTCTATGTACCATTATGTTTTCTTTGTTGACATATTTGTTTTTTTCATTGTTGACTGCTATACCCTATTTTTATAACATTTTTAATATTATGTCGTTTTTTTCATGTTCACACATACTTATCAATATAATGGAAATTTATGCGCCTGTCGTACAAGGAAACAGGTTTAGCTAGCTATAAAACCAGATTTCATCCACTATTTTCTACATGAGGAAAGGCCTTGTTTCAATTCGTTTGATGTGTTTAAACATTTTGATTTTGTTATTTGATAAGGTACTTTCCGTTTTAAATTTTCTTTGGATTTCACAACAGGCAAAAGTCAGGAGCCTGTAATTCAGTGTCTGTCGTTTGTTGCTGTGTTACGTATTTGCTTTTCGCCTCATAATTCAAACAAATATTCACCAATCCCCACGAATACATATTCTACCGGTTCTATGGCATACATGTTTACCTTGATATGAAGCCTTTATATAAATATGTGTTGACTGAATTACTGTTACCATGCATATTATTTTATCTTGGCCCTCTCAAAATGTAATTTTACATTGCGCCAATGCTTTGATTGGTTGATCTAGGTGACAATATTAATCTGACCCTACAAGACGATGACCAATAAGAAAGTGTCGATGACGTTACTTCATTTGTGATTATGTTTTTTTTTCAGCTATGGTTTTCACTGGCCACCGTTCAACTCTATTTCACACCTTCATCTTCATGTTATATCACCGGCCTCCTCCATGAGTTGGTTTCAAAGAGTTATATTTAGACCAAATTCATTCTGGTTTGTTACGGTAAGATAACATATATATATTCTTACATATTATTCTTCAGCATTCTTATACTCATAGTTCCATGTGTGTGTGTGTGTGTGTGTGTGTGTGTGTGTGTGTGTGTGTGTGTGTGTGTGTTTGTAGTTGTTCCTGGATTATAATCATCTCCGACTGGGGCTTGGACCTATACATTCCCCATCTCTCTTCTACGACAAAACATATCATTGTAAAACTGCGTTACGCCCTTTTTATATGCAAATCCGCTTTCATTTTGAGAGATGTTACCACCTTATCTTGTATATTGAAAAAGTACCCGGACTGAACACCATACATGAAGTATTCTAAGTTTACAATAGTGCAGATGCCTGGTATTTCCCATTCATAGGAAATCCAATGGATAAAGTATAATTTGCAGTTGTCGGTATACATAAAGCAGCTATATTTGCTCATATGTATGTGTCGAAATAACATTTATAAAAACTTCGTGAAAACAACAAAGGAGTAGGTCCGGTAAGGGCCGATTTTGGCCTCAAATTTTAGGTTCATCTAAAGAAAGATTTTGGACACTTTTTAAACACTGAAGTGTCTGTTTCAATTGATTCAATTCGTGTATGTGAAAGATTTTGACTGATTTAGTCATTAAAAACGCTCCGATTCAAGCTTAAATATGAAAAATCTATCAAATATGCCAAAAACCGTCACTTTTCAGATGGTTTTTGTCAAAAATGAAAGTGGCCGCATCCGTGTTCATCCTCAACCTTTATATATGTTATATATTATTATCAAATACAACTTAGATTTCAATATTATGAATGAACACGAATGCGGCCACTTTCATTTAGGACGGAAACCGTCTAAAATTTAGCTAAAATGCTAAAATTGTGAAGATTTCAGTAATTTAGCATGACTTTATGATGCTAGTACCCGATATTTGTGCATTGTATTGTCAAAAACAGCCCATATTTGTGAAGCAGAAGCATTCTACCTTCCAGTAAATAGCTAAAAGATTACATTTTCACAATTTTGTAAAACTGCTATATTTTGGGGCCAAAAAGGGGTCTTACTGAACCTACTCCTTTCTTCTTAAGTAAAAAATTGAAAACAAAACGTTTAATTGTTCTATGCGTCCGTAGCGCTTTCTGGATTTATTTTCTATACTTTGGCGTGTTCCAAAAAATGGGGGTTGACAAATGTTGATAATTATTTTTTTTCTCTCAAAATACAGTAGCGGATATAGTGTTTGTATAAAGTTAAAACAAAACCATTAAGGTTACAAAATGTAATTCGAGGCCCAATATAAATATAGGCAACAGTATTAAACCACTGTTCAATAGTCATAAATCGATTGAGAAAAAAACAAATCCGGATTACAAATTAAATCCGAGGGAAACACTTCAACTATAGGAGGAAAACAAATAACAACAGGAACACTGAAGTGTAACCAGCAAACAAACAAAAAACAAAAAGAAAAACGCCAACATACATAGAAACGAACTGTATGATAACAACTGCCTTATTCCTTATTTGGTACAGGACAATTTAAGAAAATATGGTGAGTTAAAACTGCTTTTATGGCTAGCCAAACCTCCCACTTATATGAAATAAAAAAAATAACGCTAAAATTCCTAGACTTCTGAAAATAACAACCAAAATATAAACAAAAGTTAACAAAATACAAAACAGAATACTTAAGATCGATCAAGACGGACCCAACCAAAAAAACTAGAGGTGATCTCAGGTGATCCAGAAGAGTAAGCATATCCTACTCCATATGTGGCACTTATAGTCTTGCCAGGTGATAAATCTAATTCGGTAGGTCACAGTCGATAAAAAGAGGACGGGTGTGTGTAATAGACAACTTTCGACTTCGTTGCATTTCCGTCAAAAACTTTGGTTTTTGTGGACATCATTCGTGGGTTTAGGGGCACTGTCACTTCCTTTCTGTTGATGAGCGAGGGATGGAAGAATATGATGATATATTGCACTTATTTTCTGAAAATTAAATTCTTATAATTAAAAATCAGCAACACTGTAATTAGGGAATTACGTACCTAAAGAACAAACATTATTTCTAGTTTATCCTGCACAATGACGATCATCAAACAGATATTCCATAACGGTGAACTGTTTGAAGTTTCGTCATTCTGTTTTCTTCCAGTCATTAATGTGTGTTTTGTTTTAGTTTATCCATTGCATATACTGTATATTCTTAATAAACTAATATAAGGTTTTAGTTAAATAAATAGCAAATATAAAATAAATCATCATTTGAAAATGTTTGAAGTTGGTAGATAGATAATAACCATAAAATAAATACTTGTGATTCATAATTGTTTTCAAAATTTCACAATTCTCAAACAAAATTACAATTTCTGGTAATCACACCTGACCTTGTAAGCATAAACGGGAGTCTGATGTGTGTGTCTGTTAATTACAAAGTCACTACCATTAAGTTATGATTACTTTTTCAAAATATTTTTTAAACATAGTATATGTCATTAATATTGAATGCATAAAGAATGTCATAACAAATCCACAGTGGGTCATTCCCCTTCCAAAAACAGCATGCAGACATTTTAGATTCGAAATAAACCAATTACTGTCTTCATCCAAAATAAAGTTATCCAGAGTCAGTACTGAAAAAAATATCCTTTCACAAGAAACAGTATTAAGGTACACTGAGAGTGTATACATCACGAAACCAAACACAGGTACCCAAACAACTATACACCAAAAAAAACCCAAACAATTAAAACGCAAGGTTGCAGCTATTCCGCATAGATAATGCTAAAAAAAAAATCTAAAAAAAATCACAAAAAAATCGTACCCATAAAGTGTGCTGAATAATCGGAACAATCTGAAAAGGGAACATTTAGTTAACGAGATTTTGATCAACCAGTACGTTGTAGAACACAAAAAGACGTTGTAAACATTATCTCCTCAACCAATGAATCAAACATGCCAACATTAATTTATACAATGTTTTTGTGTCTTCGTATTGTATTGTTATTTTATGATAAGATTGTAAAAAATATCTTTCTGAATAGAAAAAGTATTAAAGTATAACGGTATTTTCTCGAGAGAAAAAAAAACAAGCTTCATTTTCTTAGTGTGAATTTTTCTGCTTACACAACCCGAAAATCCACTAAAACGATTCCTAATTATCAAACATTCGAAATTTCTGATTGTCCACATTCATTTTCCTGATTATTTCACCGAATTCACCTTTTTTTAACTGTAATAATCAAAAGCGTTCACAATAATAATGACACTATGTATGAGTATTAACTATTGAACACCCAACAAATAATGCCTTTTCTGATTCAGTCCTTCAATTCTTGTGCTTTTCTTCCGTATACTGTTTAAAAACTAACAACTTAATTTACAATTGTTTTACCTGACAATTTCACAGGTTTGTTTATCGTTGTTCTATATTATCTAACAATTTTTGCTTCAAGCTTGATACACTTTTAACAATATTCTTAAAGAAAGACAAAAGTCAAATTTCAATACATATTAAAAACTTCAAATAAAACTCGAGTGATGATATATTAGAATTATAACACCAATCAGATTCTTCGAGCAAATAACAGGTGTAAACATTATCAGATGTCAAACGAATTGAAAACTGTATATTACTTATAAAATTTGGATCATGTGCGAGCCTGGAAACTGCAAAAAATGTGTGTTATAATGCAAAGAAAAATAATGATAAAAGTAGAAAGAGTAAGGGAACAAAAATCAGATAATTTAAAATTCTAGAAAAACATGATAGTGTCTAGATAATTCAAACATTTTTGTGTTTTAAGAATGCTTTACTGAATGCTATTTATTTTATTCTATGCTCTGAGGAACAATTTCGTGTATAAAAAAAAATGAAAATTCTTGAATTTGTTTTTTGTCCATAGATTTATGAGTTTTGAACAGCGGTATACTACTGTTGCCTTTATTTGAATTGAGCAAGAGATGTGAATTTGGTCGATCATATCCTTTTAGGAGACGAACACTTGATTCTCTTGGGGTGGATTTTTTTCTAACTAAATATTGACTTCACCTTAAAAGTTGCGAGTCTCGCTTAATTTGTTTGTCAAAATATTTATTTCCAGACTGTTTTGTTTCGTTCTTACCAATCCCCCTTTCCCGGGGGAATATAAAATCGTCACCTGATAGTTATGATTGTATAAAAGAAGAGTTGCATGTCTGTATAATTATTATTAACTTTTTTTATTGTGATAATGAAAAATAAATAGGAATTGAGTGCAATACATTTATGTATTGCTTATATTCATAAAGATTTTATTGTTTTGTAGGCGGAATGGTTAATTTCACGACTAAAGGCTATGGAAATGACACCTTGTAGGATGTGATAGGATTAGACGTTCTTTGATTGGTGTAGTTATACGGACACCATAACACGGCCATTTTGATTATTTGTTAATCTTATTTTAGATTGGTGCGATTATTGCCTATTAAATGTTGTCGAATCGATTACAATGTGATGTTTCTGTCAGCTTATTGGTTATTTTTCATATCTGAATTACTTGTTTGTTGCCACGGAAAATGACATGACCTTTTTTGTTTTTTGTTGTATATCGATAAAAATGAATATTTAAGGCTTAATGAGAGGAGATAATCACACGAATTTGATTGCTAATATAATGTGTTTGTGTGATGAGAAATAAAATGTATTCGTAAGAATATCTATTATAATGCCTTTTTTGACACGAACATTCAATATGCGTTGCTTCTGATTATTTACCCACAAATTGTCTTGTTTCTTAGCATAACAAAACGCTGATATACCAGTAGATCATATTAAACAGCAATGTTTTGTGTTTTTTATATTATCTTTTTATTCATTACCAAGTCCTTGGAAAAGAAAACAAAATCAAGACGAATTCCCACTGTATTTGCTCCACTCACAGTCAGTATAATATAATACGCCATTATCTACTAGAATTCGAGTACTAACACGTCTGTATCTTAAACTACAAACATTTTCAACATGACGCAGCTAGTTGGATGTGTGCACATGAAACATACAAACATTTTTATCAGTAATTGTGGAATTCTTTCAGTAGTATTATTCACATCAGACATGCAACCAAGCGTTCCATTTTACAATATCTTCCTGATTTGAATAGTGAAACTGGAACTTCCTACCCTGCCGGAACACATGAGTCCACCCTTTGATTTGTTAAATATTGGTTCGTGTTAATTTTGCATAATATATGTTTGTTAACACAAATACATTTTAACGCCTTTTTTCTATGAGCTGTATGATTATTCATCATGCTGTCCTTAACTAAAATAAATCTACAAACGCAATCCATTTAAAGGTTTGAAGTTTCATTAAATTGATCATCGACTATTAGAATTGTATACATTCATATCACTTGATTTGAATAGATAAATTTATAAAAAGTAAATCATAAAAATACTGAACTCCAAGGACAACTCACAACGGAAAGTCCCTAATCAAATGGCAAAATCAAAACCTCAAACACATCAAATGAGTGGATAACAACTGTCATTTTACTGACTTCGTACAGGCATTTTCTTATGTAGAAAATGATGAATAAAACCTGGTTTTATAGCTAGTTAAACTTTCAATTGTATGACAATCGCATAAAATACAAGTATTTGATAACGAACGATATGTTAACAAATGCTATGATGTTCACATTTTAGGCCTTACCCGCATTGTATTATTTGTGATATTTGGTTTAACAGACAGGCATTGAAAATTGGTATCTAATTTGTGTAACCAACTAAATTTTCAATTTGTAATCGAGATCCCTAAACCCTCACACGAAAATTAGACATATATTGAAATTTTGCACCTGCTATTATGGAATTGTTTAGGGGAAATTTATTGCTACATACTCTAATTGATTTTATCCAACAGACAACCTGAAATTCGTATGAGAACTAACTGTCCTACTATTCCCATTTTTATTTCCCTAATTTTATGAGGATACCTTCATAACTTGAAAAAAAGCTAGCATGGTCCTGTTAACGTCATGATCCGCAATAGAAAAAGGGTCTTTTCACTAACAAATATCAGAATTTGGGGACTTAAGTAATTGCATAAATCTTAATGAAATTAGATAAAGGATACCACAGATACAGTATTGAATATTTCACATCTTGACTCTAATCTATAATATGTCAATGAGAGTCTTGATAAAAGGAAGAATGTCAATTTTAATTCCTATGTCGCATCACTCGATCACTGCTGAATATAAAGTATATATCTCCAAGTTGATAACTAAAGGCATGTGTCTTCTTCTTCTCATGAATTTCTTAATAGAAGAAATTATTGAATCAGAAGTTCTGTTCTTTTTTGTAAAGTTAATGTCCTTTCTAACTTTTAATTGATGTCATCGTGATTGAGTTGACCACACATAACATTGGATATGTGTTCGACATATCGTAGCAACAATACCAACAAGTCTAATACAATCCATACTTGGAGCTACATATTTCAAAAGATCTAAAATGGAGCACCAAAACAAACAAGACCAACATAATCCATATTTGGGGAAACCGATAAAGTAAGATCTAAAATGGAACAAGTCCAACACAATCTTTACTTGGGGCTACATATATCAGAAGATCTAAAATAGAGCACCAATACCAACAAGTTCAACACAGTCCATACTTGGGGCTACAGATATTAGAAGTTCAAAATGGACAACCCACATTTCAAATGAAGCGAAGAAAGCACATTCAATACTAGGCTTTCTAAGACGCAACCTAAAATTGTGCTCAAAAGACTATAGAATAACAGCAAATATTTCATTGGCAATATCTACGATGAAATATAAGCAATTTTATGGTTCCATATACAACAAACAACATCAACCAACTAGAAAGGATCCAGCGAAGAGCAGCTCGTTTCATCACAAGGGTTTACAAATCTTAAGAAGAAGGATCGGTCACCACAATATGTACCGTACTGGAACTACAAAACCTGCAGTCAAGAAGAACAAGCCAAAGACAATTTTTGGTAAAAAGCCAAACAAAAAGTATTATCAAACCGCAACGCTTTGTAGACTTTGAAAGCACTAATATAGTTAATATAAAAACGAAGATGTGGTATGATTGCCAATGAGACAACTCTCCACAAAAGACAAAAATGACACAGAAATACAGATACAGTCCTCAATGTGACCGTCCTTACCATGAATAAAAACGGGATATATCAGTAGAACAGAAATTCGTTCCACTTTCGGAGCACTCGAGTTCATTGCAATTGTTGGTGGGATTCCTGTTGCTCAGGTTTCTGTGCTGTGTAGTGTTGTTTGTTTGTTTTTTTTTTTTTAACTTTTGCTAGTTTTTAGCAATCTCCAATGGAGATTGTGTTTTTATTCGTTTTCCTTTTAGCCTTGACGATGTCTGTTTTTCATCGATTTATGCTGCTTTGTTGTACTTAAGTAAATGGAAGTGAGTGGAAATTGTATAAGAAAAGTAAAATATATTTTACTTTTCTTATACAATTTCCACTCACTTTCATTTCAGTTGTTGGTGGCTGTTGAAAATAATTTATTGACATTCTGAAGTCCAGTTATCATATCCTTGAGTTTGAATTCATATGGAAGTCTGATACGTGCAATGTATTAAAATGACAGAAGCGTTATAGAATGTCAAGTTTCTATCTTAAAACAAATGTTCGGGTGAATTGTATAAAGAACGCCTACATCTTCTAAAGAATTGAAATAGCCGTTCATACTTGCAATCATAATCTAGAATTTCTAAAACTTAATGAAATACGAGTTTGCATCTAAGAATCCCGAGGCAATATAAATGTCACGATTAAAAAAGGAAAATTAATAAAATCTTAGAAAACTTACCTTTCTGGCATCTACCCCTTTTACTTATATAAAATCAAACTGTTATAGTTCTAATTTTGGAATAATTTTAGAACAAAAAATGTAACATGGTTGTAAATCATTTAGAAAGTCAATAAAAAGTCAGTTCGTCAGTTCTGACATGTTTTAAAATATTCAAACAACCAATCGGCATTGCCATAGGAACCAATTGTGCTCCTCATTTAGCCGACTTGGTTATTCATATAAGTATGACTTCTATATAAGGAAATGCCAATACCATATCAGGAGTATGACAGTTGTTCTTTATCCGTTTGCTGTGTTTGACCATTTGAATTTGTCATTTGTTAAGGGAACTTACGTGTTGATTTTTCTTGGAGTTCGGTATTTTTGTTATTTCCCTTATTTATACAAGGAGCATTTTGAGGAAAACAAAAGGAAGCTAGCATTATCCCCTCACTTCATGGTACGCTATATAGTTAATGTCCTCTCACTAAATTATTCAGAGTTTGATGAATATAATGGATGCATCCCAACAGATACAGCTATATCTGCCTCACATTGACTTATCTCTAGAAATTGCTGAGGGGCGGTTGAGAACAGAATTTAACGATAAAGTCAAAACAAATGATTTCAACTTCCCAATAGTGAACTTTCCATTTCTACATAGCAATATTCCAACAACGCCTGCATATGAAGTTTATATCTCCTAATTGAAAGGAATTCTAAGGCTTCCGTTTCCTATCATGATTTCCTTAATAGACGGTTGCTGCTCACAAGGAAGGTATTAAAACAAGAGTTTCAAGTGGAGATGTTGAAACATTACTTCAAAAATATTTAAGACACCATTATGAGTTTGTTGACCGTGGTTGGATATCGGTATCAGAGAGGACAACGGATGTGTTCCTATCGTCGTAACCACAATCCCGTTCTCCCTTTTAAAGAATGTGGCCTATCGAGTAAGACTTATCACTGGGCTTGGTCTTTTTCTATTTTTCTAATGGTGTTGTGAATTTTTCGACGAGTTTGAATGTCCATAGAAAATTTTGCCACTCTTTAATAGCATGTGCTTAAGTATTTAAGAATTGTGTGTAGGCTCAAGAATAAAAATGTTTCAGTACTGATAATTCAAAATGTTTTGACAAAAATGTACAACCTTTAATTCTCGAAATAATTCGCATTTTTTACTTGAAATAAATTAACAATTCTGTTTACTTTAAAGAATATGTTTAAGGATATCACAGTTCTATTTTTAGGAGTGAATACGTATATATAGTGTTGTTTATTTAAGAAAGTTGAACAAGTGTTTATCTAACTTATTTTATGTATACAGATTTTGAAGAGGTTTACACTTATGCGTTCTGCTGTCTATAAAAAAAAATAAGAATTCCACTTTCCTTCGTGTCGTAATATTTTAGCACATATTTCTTGTTTCAGAAGAGAAAAGAAAACTAATCTGAAATTGTTTAGAAATACGACCGTAAATAAAAATAAAAAAGCCTCTTGTTTCATATGTATGTCGGATAAGAATTTGTATTTACAAATAGATATTTATTAAAAGTCTAAATAATAGCCGAACGATCGTTCTTACGAAGGTTTTTGAGCATTGTGAAACACGATATTGTCGGCCACTAATTAAAGTTAATATTCGTCTAATTAGTAGTTAGTAGTTCGTCTAAAATGATTTACAACGACACCAAAATAATTATAAAAGAGGGTTTAATATTGAATTAGATAAAAATAAAATGGCATCTTAATTTATAGTGTTTAATGAATTTGTATATACGAGATGTTTTTGTTAATTTTTCACTTCTCAAACACAAGTTTAAAAAAATAATAATGTCAAAGTTAATTATAGGTTTCATAACGAGTGAGAATTATATATGGATTGATATCAACTCGAGTTATTAAATTTCAGTAATAATAAACGAGCCTATGGCGAGTTTATTATTATTGAAATTAAATAACGAGAGTTGATATCAAGCGATATCTAATTCTCACAAGTTGTTAAACCTATTTCTCTTATGGCAAAAAGTTGTATGTGCGTGGCCTATTTGTTGCGAGTTGTGTTGCTACGGCCGTTTTTCTTTGCAACGCGTACTGATCTTTCTCTTATGGTTGGGGCCTGTTATCTAATTTGTAACAAGTGTATTGACACGTTATTTCTACAATAATTAACAAATAACTCACTTGTTGCGCCTTAAAATCTTCTTTTTATCAAATTTTATTACATTCTGAAACGGCACAGAAGCCAGAAAATGCCCGGTGTTTATGTATGACATCGGAAGCATACCTATGACGTCACGTAGTGTAGGTACCAAAGAAGATAACATCTTTTCGCGGAATTTTCTTTAATGAAGATTTTACACTGAAATTGTGATTGAAATTTAATTATGAACTTGTTTTGCATTAGAATAGAGATAACTGTATTGTATTTGAAGCTTTGCGGACGTCCATCGGTAGTTTTACTGTCGCATACAGAGGGAAATTGAAATTGGAAGTTGTGCCAGTTAAAATGCCCTTTGCTCCGTTACATAACCGTCCAAAAACAATTCATATTTCTGTTATAAACTTCTTCAACTAACCGTGCACCTAAATGAGTGAACATAAATGATACATAAAGTCTCGTTTGTAGACGAAACGCACGTCTTGGGTACACAATTATAAATCTTCGAAGGATAATAAAAGTTAAGCGAAAAAAATGATGTATAATCGAAAGTGTACTAAATGAAATGAGTAATATATAAAGAGATATAACAAAAACAAATCTTGGGTTAAAAAAATCATTAAATAACAAATAATGTCTATGTAATCTTGAAGTGTTACTTTTGTTTCGGCAACGTTTTTTTCGGTAAATGTTGCATTACCAGGAAGTCAAAATCATTAATTTTGTATTAACATTCTACATCGTGCAATAGGTCTGCAGGGTCGACTCATTCGTAACACCGACGATACAACTTTTCAGCTAGTATAGCGTCAATAAACCTATTCAAATACTAGTAACCTAAGGCATAAATATACACTGATTCAACATAAAAAAAATTTGTAAAACATTGATTAATATGATATCTATGTTACATTTTTAAGGAGAAACTAACAATAATTATGCACCAAGGACCGTTGAAATCTGATATATATGTAAAAATAATAGAATACTATTTAGCAATTGCTACATAAAGAGGTACGTGATCAATCGAAGTTCAAATATACTAAGTTTTTAAATCAATGTATAAGATAAATTGACCAAACTGTGTAAGCAATGTCAAACTTATCATTTTCATCGTTTGAGTGATGACATGAAAGAGCAAACAGATTGCTAAAGTTCCATGTAAAACTGCAAGCTAAGTTTCTGGTTAACCTTAACTACGTTTATAGAGGACTAAATCATCGATAAGATTTTTAACCAAAATCTCGTTGACCCTTTCGACATCCAAAATTAAACATGAAACTGAAGATTTTAGATCTTAAAAGTGTGACAGAGTACTGTAGAAGATGTATCTTGACAAGAAAATATTTACATAAAGGAAACACGTTAACTTAAAATAATGTTTTATTTGCAAAGAGATAATCTATTGATGTGATCCTTCCGAATAATATTATAATTATTGACATACTGTACGTCAACCAAGTATCTTAAAACAAGGACTAATTTAATTTTGCTAGAATGTCCAATTTTAAACTATGACTGTCAAATAAATCTTTGAAAAGAATTTAAAAGTAATTAAACAAATTAGTCGCAAGTTTTTCAAGACTTTGATGTAAAGAAAGTTAGTTTGCTTTTATATTAAATAATAGACGGAGATAAATCAAAGCTGAAAAGTTTTAAACCAAAACGCATGGTCAAAATCAATATGGTCACCTTAGACCGCCAGTTATACCTCGCTTAAGTTTTGCGTTTGATTGGCTGCATGTGCATTTATAAAATTGTAGCTACGTCCGGAGAAAGAAGTAGATGATACGATTCTACGTGTAGAGATCATGCTTAAATATAATAAGTCGGGCATACAATAACGGATGACAAGGACTGAAGCTGTAAATTTGAACTACAACTTGGAAACAATGGTATGCTGGATAGGGGCAGAAATTGTGCCTGGCAACACACACGTCAATAATTTATTGAAAGGAAGTCTTTTTGGATAGTGTTTTCTTTTTCGAGCGAACTCATCGGTTTTCCCTTTTTACTTACATTCAAATTCAAAATTCAAAGTTCATCGATACACATAATTCTTAAAAAATTCGTGCACCCAAAGAGCTTTTCATGATATGCATTCATCAGGAACTCTCAAATCAAGACATTTGAAACTCAACTGTGAATATATATACAAATGTGTGATGATTTATTTAAGGTGGTACCTAACACTTTCACTTAAATTAATTTGGCTCGTTTAATTTTCATAAAATTTTCACAAAGTATTTACTTTGACTATTCAACAAAAATGTAAAAATATCAAAAATTTTAAACCAACCGTTTTGTCAGAAAAAATACACTGGTTATATAGCAATTTGACAAGCACCAATTTTGATCATTGAGAAGCTTAATATTCCTTTTACAACACAACGTAATTAAAACGTTTAGCTGACTTTACAGAGTTATCTCCCTGTAGTATTAGGTACCACCTTAACCAAAAGGACCTATAAAGAAACAGTCAAATAAAAATCTGCCATCAAATTTGTCTGGTGAAGTTGGAACTTTATTTTCTTTATTAGGAAAAATAATGCCATAATTTCTCAACGGAACATTTAAGAGAAGAATGTTATAAATCATATCATAGAAGTTATGAATTAAACAGAAATAATCAGATTTTGAATTAACAAATCTAGTTGATAACGAAGTGTCATTAGTGAATATATGAGCTGCTGAACCTGTCGGGTTTTGGTCAAAGTATTTCTAGATCTTTAGTTTTCTGTGTAATGATTTGTAAGTGTTGTATATTGTTTTTTCTTTTTTGTTATTTTGTTGTCTGTTATGATTTTTTATTGCCCACCCGGTTTCTCTTTCAGGTATTTATTTAAACTTTGCATGATCATAATTTACTTTAAATAAATTCTTGCTGATCTATGGTATTCGTCAAATAAATTTTCTAATTTGATTTTATAATCTGCAGAAATCAGCAAAAGATCCTAACCTAACAAAACAGCGTGGTGTACGCTGACTTTTTACACATTTTGTTACTGTACATTGCATTGAAGCTTATTTGTATTATGATATTTGATGTATTGTGTAATGTTTTTTTTTCAATTCAAGTTTTGTTGCCAATTAATGTTTAATGTGTGTCAAATGATAAACAGTACATAGAATCATATTCAGAACAGTGTGGCTGTATCCATTGATTGACAATTTAATTTATCCCATTGACTGGGGCAGATTAGGTGATCGTTTGTCTATAACAACCACTGCTCACTACTAATTTATTATAGAATTTAAACTGTGGGATCACCAAAGGTTCTTAACGCCTTTAATATTAAAATAATTCGAAAAATTATTCAGGAATAACTTTACGTTTTGATTTATATTATTGATACAAATCAAAACATCGTGTTATTCCTGATAAGTTTTTCTAATTACTTTATTTAGGTGTTGAGAACCTTTTGTGACCCCACAGTTTTAAGTGTCTTTAACAAGTATATAGTGAGCAGCGGTCGTTACAGACAAGCGTTCATATAATCTGTCCCAGTCAATGGGATAAATTAAGGTCGTCAATCAATGGCCACAGATACACTGTTTTGAATATTCAAAACAAAACAAGCATGAAATAATATGTCAGTGTATTTGTATTGATCGTTATGGTACACGATACTGTATGGTTATGGTAAATTATATTCAAACAGAGAATTAACTTTTAACTTAAATGTGCTTTCTAGTTTTGTTTAAGTTCAATAAGCAGTAAATCAAAAACGATGTGAAAAGCTGTATTCAGATTGAATAGCAGAAACTTGAAATAATGCGTCCGTTTTGCTTTTAGCATGTATATCATTAAAATAAGTTGGTCATTCTTGGAACTGATATACTTGCGGAGCAGGAGTAAATAAATTTGATCCCGTATTATTTTACCCTACGATTTGCACACGAGTGAGACAAAAAAAAATCCAGAACGGTTCACTGGAAATAAAAAACCAGAACCCAATTGGACAAAATGCATAACAATTATAAAATACGAATCGTGACCAGTTTGCCGCATCGGATTTAAAACAATTTCCATTAATATCTGTATGAAATGGCTTGCACTATAGAATGCTGCAGAAATAAACGAAGAACATTATTCTTAAGAATTAACGTACTTTAAACTTGGCTTGAAACCTGGAGACTGAAGGTCTATACGCTGTACAGTCAAAGAGTTGTTTCAAATTTCTTTTTCAAACAAAACCAACTTTTTTTTAAGTTTCATCTTCATATCAATTTGACTTTAAGCATTTTATAAGCTGATATTAAAAGAAATCTAGCTCGAAGAAATGTATCAAAAAGTAATATATAAATGTTAAAGAGATGATCAATTATAATTCCTACATTCTAATTAGATGTTCTGCATTTCTTGAAAAACAAATGTATTAAACGAACTTTTACATAAAAGGTGCATAACATCTTTTGTCATCTTGAACCGGTTCAAAATAATCAAATGTTGATGCTGGAATACAAAGTCATTTATAAGACTTTGCATTTAAATACTGGCAACTGAATATTATGTGATTTATTTTATCAAAAACGGAGTATTTTCCGATTGATCACTATACTTTACTTTATAAAGATATATAGCTCTGGTGATATAACTTCATATCAGACTTATTTTCAATAATATACAAGTTAAAAGCAAAAACTATCCATTATTTCAGGTTTTCAGCTGTTCAGCTCCAATGTAGCCCTTTACATCATCCTAGATTTATGGCCTACTGCTTTGAAAAGAAAATACGAACAAGGAAGGAGACAATGTTGTCCATTATTAGGCATCACTGTATTGATTTCAAATTAAAAAAAACTAAGATTAAGGTTACACAAAAGAGACGATGTTCATCTTGCAAAAGTACTAAAACATTGCAATTTTCTACACTTAACACAAGTATTTCTCATTCCAATCTAAAAGACAAATTGTGCTGGTCCTGCTTGGTTTCATAATTTTTTTATGGCTAACTTAGATACAACTATCTTGTCTTAAAGAGGATAGGGTTAAATCGTACTTTGTAAAAAATCACTCTGATATTTGTTTACGATTGGAAGAATTTTTTTCAAAGAAAAATATGCATTACCATTGAAAACCAACTGAGCTCCTCTTCTTCACAATTTGTTTCTTTTTTCACACGAGGCAGACATCATACAGGAGATTATGAAAAAAGCTTGCGTTATACTTTGACTTCACTTTCCATTACAAATGTATATAGACGATCTTCTCTCCTTAAATAATTCAAAGTTTGGTGACTATGTAGAACGCATCTGTCCAATCGAATTTTTAACAAAGGATACAACATTAGAGTTGAGTCTGCTTTACATTTTGAAGTTGATAATGAGGATCAGTTGAGAATAAAACTTTACGACAAAAGAGATGATTTCAGGTTCCTATTTGTAAAGTTACATGGAGCAACAACCCAGTATCGCCTGCAAATGGATTATTTAACTCACAATTGTTACGATATTCTATGGCTTGCTTTTCCTATTATGATTTCCTTGATAGTTGATTGCTGTTTAGACATCCTTCTTTCCCCCAATGTGATACCGAATGAGACTTGTAAATGGTTTGTACTTACAAGAGGCAGATGACAGTTGCCACATGTGAAGCGGTATCTGCAACTCCTATCGAAATACTTGAGATCATCTGTGTTTTTCGATGAGGCTCGTAACTTAATTTTCTATGTTAAATTTTGTCTGCTGTTGTTTATATGAAAATAAGGAGATGTGGAATGATTTTCAATATCAACAACAGTTACGACGAAGTGATGTTAGAAATTATAGGCCATTGTTCGGCCTGCAACAATGAAACGTTTTATGATTGCCAGTGAGTGAACTATCCAGCCAAGCTAAAATAAAGGGGATGAAATCAATTACAGACAACTGTATGGCCTTTAAAGATGAGGTGAGGTATAATTCCAATATGGCAACTATCCACTAAAGTTTAAATGAGGCGAATATAAGCAATTACAGGCAACCGTACGGCCTTCAACAAGGTCTTTTTGTTGTTTTTGTCATGGTGTTGACTGGTCATTTTTGATATTCTTTCGTATCTTTCAAAGATTATGTTATGTCTGCTAATGATGCATTTTTGCCTAAATGACAGTGGAGGGTTACACACTTAACTTTTTGGAATTTTGGATTTAAAATGCTCTTCAACTTTTTTTCTTGTTTGGCTTTATAAATATTTCGATATGAGCGTCACTGATGAGTCTTATGTAGACGAAACGCGCGTCTGGCGTACTAAATTATAATCCTGGTACCTTTGATAACTATTTACACCGCTGGGTCGATGTCACTGCTGATGGACGTTTCGTCCCCGAGGGTATCAGGATTATAATGTGGTCATTTTTATAAATTTCCTGTTTATAAAACTTTGAATTTTTCGAGAAAAAAAAGGATTTTCTTATCCCAGGCATAGATTACCTTAGACGTATTTGGCACAACTTTATGGAATTTTGGATTTTAAATGCTCTTCAACTTTTTTCTTATTTGGCTTTAAAAATATTTTGATATGAGCGTCACTGATGAGTCTTATGTAGACAAAACGCGCGTCTGGCATACTAAATTATAATCCTGATACCTTTGATAACTATTATGATTATTTTGCAGACTGTTACCTTGTGAGGTACATGAAGCACGATGTACCCGGCCTATCGTGGCGGTCTTGAAGTAATCAGGATTCAAATGTATATTATATCAACATGTTTTAATATGAATTTGATTGAAAGACTGTCAGCTAGACCTAAATAATCAATCCATCAATCCTTACTTTTTATTTGTACCAGTAAAATAAACTAATTTAACTGCGTTTACAGTATATATCTTTTAACATAAATGTAAAAAAATAAAAAACAAAAACAAAAATTAGTAAACAAATATTAACAGTCAAATTATAGGAAAAGGAAATATCATACGTGAATTTTACTTTTTTAATTTATCATAAGTTGAGAACAGACACGGAAATATTACAAATATTATGATTTATAATTTCAAACATTTTCGTTTTAAAACTAGTACACGGAAAATAAAATATCGAAGTAGTCTTCATTATGTGAAGCTTCTTACTACAAGAAAGTGATTAGGAAATAAAGATGAATCTGATTTTTTTCCAATAAAATAAGAAATTCACACGAATTGTTCCCCGTCCGAGGAAGCACAACTCCTTTGTTGTGATTAAAGCTAATCCTGATATAGTTTACACATGGAAAATTGACACGATAAATTGAAGATCGAGTTTAGCTAGTGTTTTAAAAGATTTACCGTCCAAAAGTATGTGCTGTAGTTGCTTCCATTCTGAGGCTTGAAATAGGTTGGAATCCTTTTAAAGGGAAACTAGCTACGAGATATATAAAAAATTAAATATATTATTTGTTTTGCTCAATCATTAATGAAATGCAAATAGTGAAATAATAATTCGCTTTTAGCAGCCAGTATGGTCAATTTTGTCAAAATATGCAAAAAAACAGTGATTATGAATTATTTACTTGCAAGTGAATAATTCGACTTCACTGAATCCGTATTCATGTGAACTTCAATTGAACCCCTTAGCTTGAGATAAATATGTGTATGTGTAAAGTTATTTAAAGGAACAGAGGAATGTCAACATTAAAAGTGAAACAAAGGTAAATCATTTGATTGACTGACTTGACCCACAAAATATTATTCTTATACAGGTAATAACGATGGTAAACATTAATTTCACATCTATAATGTGAAATTAAATAGACCAAGAATAATCTAACAGCACGAGTTTGCTTAATATATTTATATTTTTATTTATGTTTACATCGCTTATATGGTCATCGGATGGTTTTGGAGGTCAACTCGATAAATAGTTAGATGGCGTCTTGACTAAATTACACACGAAACGAATCTACTTTCGTGCCCGTGCCCTGTTAGTTGTTTACTATAGACTTTTAATAGTTTTGATAAATGTTTTACATTGTTATAAATAAAATATGAGAATTTGATTAAAATCGGTGAACATGAATTTGACAGCTAGTGCTCTTTTAAGGACAACTCCTGCAAATATGACACTTGTTGCTGAAGAGAACAACAAGATAAAAATAATCTGTGATGACACAATAACGGTTTGAATTCAATGCATCCCTATGTTGGTACTCATATGCAGCATTATCCACACAAAACCTTATCCAAGTCAAAAGAAAAGAAAACATCATGCAAAGTTCTTTATTTTAATTTCAAATATATTGACGATGGCCAGACACATTTCAGTGGGTGCTTGCATCTTATATATACCTCAATTAACATGATATAAAGGATACCATATAAATTTAAGATCTGCTTTATATTTTATTCTTTTCCATGATACCGACACAGATGGACGACTTCAAATTACTGTTGCAACTTGTTCCGTATAAAGAATAGAAGAAGTTTTAACAGTCGACAGACTACTCTACGTTTCATATGAGGCATGGAATGTTCAAATATACAGTAGAATCATCACAAAGAATACATTCACTAAAAGTTGAAGTTTCAAGAGAGTTTTTCATAAAATATAATTTTCACTCTTTTTCAATATGGAATATGACAGTTGTTGTCTAATGTTCGTTTCTATGAATGTTGCATTATTGTTTGTGTTTTGTTGCACTTTTATATTATTATGTGTTATTTCGTTGTTTTCCTCTTATAGTGTTGATGTGTTTCCCTCAGGTTAAGTTTGTAACTCTGATTTGTTTTCTCTCAATCCATTTATGACTTTTAAACAGCGGTATACTACTGTTGCCTTTATTTTTCAACTAGTATTGTCTTGTTCTGTCCTAAACGGTACAAGTGTGGAGAGTGGGGGTCATACAGTTGGTATTTGAAAGTATGCCTTTCCGTCTGTCTTTGCGTGTTAAACATCTGGCTTGAGTGCAAATAAAACTTCTTCTTCCTATAATTTATTATTGAATCTGAATGTTATTCAATTTTATAAATATTGGTGTGATTTTTATATTAAGTTATCAGGAAGCTATTTTTTTTTTAATATTCAAATATGTATTTACATCTATTTGGCTATCAACTTCAATGAAACATGTCAATATACATATGTGATAAGTAAGTAGATTTTTACAAACATATCAATTATTGATATCGAATACTTAAAACTTTGATGACGTAGCTCATATAAATTTACGTAATAATAAACTAAAGAATTTAAAAGTGGAAAAAAGTAATATGTTTTGGCACTTTAATAATGAATAAAAAACAACAAATGTACGTAGATCCAAAACTCAACAATGACCATATAACCTCCTTACTTTAAGAACCCGATATCGGTAGTGGAACATGAAAGTATCTTAGAAACTCGAGTGAATCGTTCTGTACACAGTTTCCATTATAAGAAGGTTGTTCTTATTCTCATTTCGCTACCTTATCGTCAAACCTAAAATTAAACATTAAAAAGTACACATCCAAATGACCACTTAACACGTTAGGGGATATCTACAATATTAAAATGGCCAAGGGTTATGTTTTTGCTATTAACAATGGAAATTCTTCAGTATTTTGAATGAATTGGAAAGAAGAAAAGTGCGGGCATTAAAAAAAAATCCTTGTTTTGTTTTTAATCATTATTGACTAGTTAAAATTAACTGCAATCGACAAATCATTACTTCTTTTTATACTTTTTCTCTTGCATTTGATGTATTTCCCTCAGTTATATTTTGTAACCCGGATGTGTTTCTCTTAAATGATTTATGAGTTTTGAAAAGCGGTATACTACTGTTGCTCTTATTTAATAACGGGCGAACCAAATCATAAACCTGGTCATAAACTACTGTCGGTGGAAAAAGGGCAAAAGATACTAAAGGGACAGTCAAGCTCATATTTTGAAAATAAACTGACAACGCCATAGCTAAAACAAAGATTGACAAATAGATTACCTAAGCCCTTTATGGCACCACTTTCGGAACTTTCTGCTTTTATTGCTCTTCAACTACCTATTTCATCTGCTCTTCCAACTGTATTGATTCAGGCGCCCCTGGTAATTCTTATGAAGATGAAAGCGATTGTAGTGTGTCAAATTATAAGCCTAATATATTGATTTTTTTAAGCCATACATAGTTTATATAAACTTAATTTAAAAAAAAAGAAAGATGGTGGAACCAATAAGCTATAAAATAATACAAGTACCGGTAGTCAGAAAAGGAATACAACATCTTAAAATAAAAAGTTTTCACTAGGAATCATATGTAAGCAGTCTTCTTGTTACGCGAGTACTACTCGAATAAATAAGAAGTCGAGTATCAGCCAATGCGTGTACGTGCGAAAGGTTGTTACATATATTTTTCTACTGTATTGCAGAATCACTGGGTTTTGTTAACAATCATAGAATCAACTGGTACATTATAAAACCTGAATATTCAAAGGAGAAATTATTTAAAAACCAGTATTGTTGGCAAAGAAGCATTGGTTTTTATTAAACATTATTTAATGGCTTGAAATTTTTTGGGACGATGACTTTGTCCCAAAAAGTACTCAAATAGAAAATTTAATGCTAAATACTTGTTTTCCCTTTTTACAAAGGGAGCAAGTTTCATGCTGTATAACATAGGGCGAACACAATCAAACTAGTAAACCAACGACCTTAATTGTGTAATGAGTAATGCGTTTTGATTGATATTTCATAGATTTTTGGTTAAAATAAAGAAAATTACGCAACTAGACCTAATTGATTTTGACGTAATCAAAATAAGTATGATCTCATATTTATCAATCACTGATGAACACGTCATAATCAGATGACAAAGTTTCGTAAAATTAGAAAAAAACTCACATAATTTAACATCATCATTCAAGTACATAAAAATGACATGAGATCACTCCAACATAATTTCAGAAATCTAGTCCTAATTAGTGTTATATGTTTTAAACGTACATTAGAATTGGTTCAAAAATATATTTTGATGCAAATGATGGACTCTCAAAAGGCTTGTTCAAGTTATAAGATTGTTTTCTTTAATTTTACAGCACTTAGCTCTTTGGTTGAAATGAAAGGCCGATGTATACCATGCAGTTACAACTTCTGTGTCCCTTATTATAACAATTGTTATCATTAGCAACAATACCACATGCATTTAGTGTTTATATTTAAGAACACTTAATACACTTTTTGAAACTGTTAAGTGTCACTTTTTTTAATAGTTCAATTCAAAATTCAGATATTTTGTTTGGGCAACTAGGAAAAATTAACTACCCTTTCGGTATTATGGTTTCTTCCGGGGAGTTTTTGTTGTTCTTGTTGCTCCGTCTGTATATTTCTGTTGTTTTTTTTTTTTTGTCCGTTCGGCCTTAATGGTGTCTGTTATTCGTTTCAGTGTATGTTGCATTGTCGTTTGTTTTTTTGCACTTCAGTTTTCTGTTGTTTCGTTGTTTTCCTCTCATAGTTGATGTGTTTTCCACGGTATAATATTGTAACCCGGATTTGTTTTCTCTCAATCGATTTGTCTTTTGAACAGAGGTATATTTCTGTTGCCTTTATTTACTGGTCGTTTGAACTTTTATTGCATTTTTTTCATGTTTTTTGTCTAATTCATCAAGGTTCACAAAGTTATACAGCATTATTCAGTATTGCAAGTAGAACATTCCAAGAAGTTGTGCAAAGACTTCTAACAATATATATGCCTTGAATAAAAATATTAATTCGTGTTCAGAGTTATATACACAGAAAATGACCATATCAATAATAATTAATGTCAACATAGAAGTGCTGACTGCTTGGATGGTTACATCCTCGGAAATGTACGCCCATCATCAGTTGCATTGACCCATTGTTTGAAAGAGGGGCGTACAGGGGGTATCTGCACGGAAGCACGCGAAATAAAAATGCCATTTCACGATGAACGAACAATTCAAAACTTCTTGCACGTTGGGTCTTTTTGCCGGTTTCACGAAACACGGTGAATAACGAACCTATTTCGCGTCTGCACGTGAAATAAAAATAGCAAAACCTTTAATTCGAAAAATAACCCTTTACTGCCCTTTTGTAACTACTCAAATATACCAGAATTATATTGTGTGACGCCAGACGCCTATTTTGTCAACAAACGATTTAAGTGGTTCTCAAAAAAATACTGGTAAGGGAAAATCAAACACGAAATAGAAGAGCATTGTGATAGTTTTAATATGATTTTTGTTTTGGTTGTCGCATTTGGGGTAGTATTTGTTACGGCTGTTTATAGGTTTTACTAGTTTATATTTTCGATTCATAATATGAATATTTCATTCCACTAAACTGATATGTATAGAAAATATACCGAATGACAAATGCTTTGACTTAGGAATTCAAACTGACAATTTAGTTTCAGACATTTTGCTCAATATTCTATTGAAGGTTAAATTGTGCGACTGGAACTTAATGATTTTGACGTAATACATAAGATCTCAATTTTAGTTGAAGAAGTTTTCAAGTATTTATATATTTCCATGTATGTCATTGATCAGTTTATCAATTACACATGTACATTATAATTTCAGTATACTCAAATAGAATTTTACAAAACTTATCAATCACTGACGGTTAAGTCGTCAGAATCGGATGACAACCTTTTGCTAAAATAAAAAAAAATCTAACAATCTTACATCAGTTTTGTACATAAGAAAACAAGTGTAGATTACTCCACAAGTATTTATTGCCAAATAAATTCGAGTTTCAAAAGTTTTAAAACACATATCTGCCACCTCATTACAACCACTGCCGTAAATTATTTTGCTGAATAAATGTGTGTCTTCATGGATAGTTGTCTAATACTTATGGATCGAAGACAACCATAATCATATATGAAATTACTATTAACAGAACTTCTCTTTATCTTTACCATAGAAAAGATGCGTATGCTGTATCAGAAATATATAAACGATATCAAAATGTGAAAAAATAAGTCGAAGGTGATGACAAACAGTGCTTAATAAGTGTTCTATATAGTGTTTAGTCCACGTATTTGTCTTTTGTCGTTATTTGTGGTTTTATGCCATAGTGTTTTTTTTCTCAACTTGTTAATGTCCCGTTGGTATCTTCTGCTTCTTTTTCAATTAATAATAAATTATAAACAGAAAAGATAAAAGTTTGACCTTTATACAAATATTTACTAGGTAATGTCCTGTGACTTGTTTCTACTATCTCACATATAATCAATAAAAACATTGAGGGACTTATACTAGTACGTTAACTATTTACATAGGGAAATTTCATTCATGTGAATATCACATGAAATTTTGACGAAATTCACCTTAAACGAACTGATTTGTGAGACTCACGTGAACTTATTGCATGTGAAATTCACATGAATTTTAGTGACGTGAATTTCTAAAATAAAGTTATTTAAGTAGCATTTAAATTTCAAAGTTCGTTAGATTCAAGACCTTTTTTGTAAAGTTCACATGAAACCGAAGACAAATTTGGACGTGAAATTATGTAAAAACTTTCACGTGAGTTTACTTTTAAGCTCGTTTGAGATGAATTTGATAAATTAAAAATTTCAACATGGATTTTCAGCGAGGTTCGTACGGATCCTTGGCTAGAACAAAAATTATTTCAGTGCTATTCCTTTGATTACATATGCTATAAAATCCTGCATATAATTTTCATAAAAAAGCATAATGAAACACTTCATTCCATATTCTCGCAAATATTTAATAAGCAGCAACAAAACAAAAGAAAAAAAACCGCATATATTGCACAACGAAAAGACCAAAAATAACACAAAAGTGTTCCAGTTTTATAATCAGACACGCATTTTGACAAACAGCTTCTCATCGGTTGTGTCCGAAGCCTGTCTATTTATAAATCCAAAACCTTACAAACATTTCATAATAGTTAATTTGGAAATGGACAAAAATCATTATCAAAATATGACAAGAAATCAGAGATGTGTTCCTTAATTTCAATTATCTATTTCCTTGGTTTTATCACGACAATAGCACGGCCATTGTGGTATTATTATAAATTTCTTGTTATTCCTTTTTTGCTTATGTACTTTGTCTATATGCCATTTTGTTTTTCTTTGTTTTATAGTGATAGAGATTATATTACAATGTTGACTGCTGTACCCCAGTTCTTGACGTTTTAACCTATTATTTCTGTTTCTTTTGCTCCCATGTTGTTGTTAATATAATGGAATTCTATACGACTGTCATAAAAGTGAGAGGTTCGGCTAGCTGTAACAACGGGTTTTATCCACCGTTTTCTAAATAAGAAAACCAAGTTAAGAATATGACGTTTGTTTTCCATTTGTTAGATGTGCATGCGCTTTTAATTTTGCCATTTTATAAACGATTTCCTGTTTTGAATTTCCCTAGGTGTTCGGTATTTTTGTGATTTCCCTATTTTCTCTGTTGGTTATATATGCTTATGTCTGTTAGGAGTTCAGATTTCAATGAATGTTATATTTTACTATTAAAATGAGATTTTACAGTAGTTAGATAGATATAATTAATTGATTAAAAGATACTAAATTTTATCACAAATATATGGTTATTTATTGTAGAAGTTTGGTTCAAATATGAAAAGTGTATTTTTGCATCCAGCTTTTTACAAATATGGTAAAGTTAGTTTTAGGAATTATCCTTCAAATCGATCTCCTTAGGCTTTAAGACTTATTGATACTGACTATGATTATACTGTTATAGTTCAATAGCCGCGTATATGTATGGGGGTAAATATCAAATTCCCTTATTCATTGTTTGAAGCAATACTAAAATGTTTATTTTGTTATTTTTTGTATCTTTTATTGTTCTTTACAAAAGATCATGACATCCTGTACGTTTTTTTATCACGTTTACGTATGAAATATTTTATAAAATACGGGCAGGTCAAGTACTTTGCATTTCAAGTAACTGCGAGCATTCTTAAATACAGTATGTCCTTTTTGATTTTCTAGTTTTACCTCTTTTTTTTATAACTTTTGTGCCTAATAATAAGAACATCACACAATCTGCATGGTAATCTACGCTACAGGTAAAAAGTGTATTAAGGTAAAACGTATATATTTTAGGTTAGGTAGTGAAAGTTGTCTATCTTCCTACACACACAAACGGGTGATACAGTCGCGATTAAGACTTTATTATAGATATATAACGTAAATGTTACGTATTTTAGACATACATACTGGATGGTAATTTGCCGCAGTACTCTTTCCTCCATTTTTTAATAGGTACACAACATGTCACAACAGTCATCTTGATCCTGTTTTATATCAAGGCCCAGAAAAATACATGAAACATGTGTACAGGAGCAGACATCAATTCAAAGGAGAGTTCTTTCAGGAGGCGTGATGTGTGGTTCTGTCGCCTTGTGTGGGTTTAGATTTTGGTGAATTTTAACACCTAATTTCTGATGATAAGAGGTTGCATAGCTGACATAGGTAAATATGGACTTTGTCAAACATTGTGGGAGGTGCATTAATCTTAAAGTGTTGAAGGCCTCACTGTTCCTTTTTTTTTTTGCTTTCCTTTGCATATACTAATTTTGTGTTTTAAATGGATACCTCATGGCCTTTGTTATTTCTTATTGTGTTGATATCCTCCTCCGTTAAGACAGATTTAAATTGGTCGTTGAGGGTAAAGGTTTGTTCTTTGGGTTGTTATTGATCAATCCATATGTGTTCTGGAGATGAGCTTCACATGAGGCTTCCTGTTTCCCACTCTTCACAAAAGACTGCAATTGTTTTAGTGTTTAGCTTTGCATGGGATCTGATAAGTGATTGAATATAATTGCCGTGGACATTTATGGTTGAAATTCTGCTTTAAGAGTTTATATCTTCGAATATCTCTAGCACTCTTTGTATATTTTGCCTTTTAAATGCGCGATCTTTGCGTAGTGCAGGTCTGTGTGTTTCAGTTCTGATTCATGGTAGCGTGTGTTAAAAGCGAATGAGATTGTATAGTATATTTTTTTATTATTATGAGAAGGTTGTGAGACAAAGTCAAATACAAATATGGTGATTTCCTCTTTCGGAATTGAAAGGTTGACTTTATTTCAATAAGTAGATTTTCCGACTAGTTGTTTTCCACGTTGTGGTTTATCAAGTATGTCGAGAAGTACCACGTCATAATCGCCAACTCCTTGGATAGTCTTGTATTTATCAACAAGGATCGGATGCCTGTTCTGTCCTCTTGCTGGGTCCTAACTATTTGTTCATATCCGCAATGAGTAGCTATGTCAAGGTAAATTTGAAGACATACGAACTGGATATTAATGTGATATAATTGACAAGTAGTTCCAATTATGTCGGGGAGATTGAAATCGCCCGCAATATGAAATTCAGTCTTAGTGTGGTCTGATCTAATTTTGGGAAGTTTTGATAACTTTTTTCAAATATGCAGTTTGGTGGTCTACAAATGAAATTAGAATAGACTTTGCTTTGAAATGCTACAGCTTTAAAAGTCTTAAGCTCAGAGACCTTGTACATGTGTTCATACGAAGTCACTTTTGACTGCTATAAAAAAAAATCCTCCATTCGAGGCATCACGGTCTCTCCTGGGGAAATTTACTTGTTAAATCATTAAGAAATTTATTGTCTTATACAAATCACGAAACAAATAAGTAAAACATCTGTCAAAATTCTGTAATCTAGCTTTTGTCCTTTCCATCAAGACACATTATATAATTAGCATTTGCATCTGATATATCTAAGTGCCCTTAAAAGTAAGGTATCAAACAAACGAAACAAATACCATTATATGTCGATTATATTTTACTCAATTTGATTCAATAATACCAACTTCACATCCTTTAACATACCAATGTTTCATCACATTACATTATGTATCATCATATAGCATACCGATTTCCATCTACAAACCATCCTGTAATATACCAATTTCTCTGGCTGCAACGTATCAATTCCAATCCGAAAACATACCAATTCCTCATCCTGTAACAACTAATTCGTTATCCAATAACATAAATTGCCAATCCTCTAACATACCGATTTCCTAACCTGTAATATGATAATTTAGCATACCAATGTTATACCCTATAACATACTTATTCAGTATTCCTATCGTGTAACACATCAATGTCCTCCCCATGCAGTAAGATACTGATCTCAAACCCTGTAAAATACCAATATAGCATCCGGTGACATACCTTTCTTATCTTAAACCATACCGATTTCCTATCCTGTAAAATACTGATTTCCTCCTGTAAAATACCAGTTTTCACCTATGACATTCAATTTGTGATCTAGTAACACAATGTCTCATCCTTCAACATGCCGATTTCCAGTCATATAACATACTAATTTTCAATCTTGTATCATACTAGTACCGATTATTATCCTGTAAAAGAGAGGCGAACGATACAAAATGATACCTAAACTCGAAAACAAACTGACAAAGCCAGGACAGGAACAAAAAAAAAACGGTCAAAAGACAAATAACAGTATACGAAACAAATAGAATTGAGAATGAAAATGGGGAATATGTTAAAAAGACAACAACCCGAAAGAGCGACATCAACTGAAGGCCCCAAATGGGTCTTCATCGCAGCGAGAAAATCCCGTACACGGAGGTGGTTCTTAGCTGGCCTCTAAATAAAAGTGTGTACTAGTTCAGTAAAAATAGACGTCACACTAACTCCAAAACATTTGAATGAACTAAAATTATAAAAAAGCACACAAGACTAACAAAGGAATTTGGACAGGCGCAAAAATGTGGCGGGGTTAAACATGTTATTTAAGATATCAATACTCGCCCTAAACCTCTAGACAATATAGAATAAAGACATAGCATTACTCACAGTAAAACTCAGGTAAAAAAGGAGTCCGAGTCCGATGTCAGAATAGGTAACAAATGAAACTAAGCAAAATGACAATGATACATAAATTAACGAAGAACTAACATGCCAGCCACAGACCTCTATCAAACTACTTGAAAGATTATGTCTCCATCATTTGGAAATCAAGTACAATCCCTCCCGTTAGGGTTTAGTATCATACCATCATAAAATATATGAGAAGAACATAACCCGTATCATGCCAACAACTGGTTTTAGAATAAATGTGTTTATTTCCGATGCAAAGACCCTATGAGTGAATTAATATTAATACCAACATACGACATAGACTGGGCAATACAAACGCCACACAAATAACAGAGGTGATCGCATGTGCTTTGGATGGGAAAGAAAATCCGGCTTTACATGTGGACCCGTCGTGTTATCCATACTAAGTTAAGAAAAAAAACCGGTGCTAAGAAGAGGACGGGATTGTGGTAACGACCATTGGAACATATCAACATATCCATTGCCCATCCAGTAACAAACCAATTTCCCATCCTATAACATGCCGATTTCCTATTATAAAATATACCAATTTCCCATCAGTAACACATGAATCCTTTATATGTATTCTATTGAAAAATACGTTCATTTTGATTTAATTCAAAAAAATATTTGTTCCCTGTAAGATAAAAAAAAAAGCATGCCTCAATTACCAAAGATTTATGGTCGGTGCCTTACAATTGCCATTTAATTATTCATTACCAGAGTGTTATTTAAGAGACATGTACAGTTATTGAAATCTGTATGCATCGAACATGGATAACTACAATGTTCCGAGTTGACAGGTACATGTTACCTGAAAGGTTATTGCGTACTTATTCTACACCTACCATATCATCTGTACATGTTTCTGATCTGAAGCGGTGTTGCAAATGAAAGTAATAATTTACTCTTCATTATAGAAAATAATAATTTGTTTTGTACATTTCAAACCTTTAGAAATTGCCTTGCCTTTAGGTGTAAATAGGAATCATCTTAACGACTATTTATTAATTTCTTTCTTCTTTGATTAAGGTCACATCGATAGAATTTTCTCTCTGGCAATTCATACTATACAGACGCTAAACCTGCTCATCTTCGTCCCTTAAATAGCATTCTGCAATACAAATCTCTTCTTGGGTTGAATTTTCGTGTTAATAAAACGAGCTGTGCTTTTATTATTGAGATCAAACAATTTTGTTTATTTAATTTCAGATAAACACGCGAGGAGATTATTTTTGAAGATATTTAGTATGTAATATTATTTTATTGAAATATGTACCTGAATGAATACCTGAGCTCGTTATAGTTTGTTAAAATGGGCTTTAAATACTCTTCTAATGAATTACCTGTATCTGTTATATCGTGAATAACATTAAACACGAATCGTATTTTATGACTGCATTTGAGTGGTGTCATCTTTTTTTATTTATTTACACATCTATTTCTATAGGGGATAAGCCGTGCAGAATGAACAAATTGTTATTTATATTGTTTCATCTGAAGTCTGTCTAATACTTATAAGCAATAAAACGATTTGTTGAATTGATGGAAGGAATTCCCAAATAAATTGTATATGTTTGCCCGCGTGCTATTTGGCATGCTTTGAATTCCACACTTTACTTATATATTTATTACATCTCAACAACCGAGTATTTCATGAATGAATTTACGTCACAAAAGTGTCAACCAACCAAAAGAGTCCTGTAACACGCTCCATTGGAGGAATGTTTTACCTGATGTACAAGTAAACATAAGCACGTGTACATGAATTAAATGTCTTACCGGTAGGCGTGAAAAGACTGCCTTCGATCAAGGGATGACACCGCCTATCACCGATTTTGTCAACTCCTTGTACAGAGTTGCTATATTACAGTCAAGTCCATGATGTTATAAACGGACAGTACTACCTTTGTTCTAATTATATTACGATGAACAGTCTATATAAACTCTGGATGAAATTCGTGATACAAAGTCAAAGTGACGACACCACATCAATTGGCGACCCTGCTTCACGATATGAGCCTTGCTGATTGTACCTTAGCTCTGGTTGTCAGTGTTCTCCTCTATAGCAGTGTGATCTTTGCAAAGCCAACTCGCAGTGTGTCGGACTCAAAAGTTGAAGTGTTCAAACAAAAACTATTGACTTCACTTGGATATAAGGAAGCTCCTGTAGTACGAAATATAAATAGCAGCATACACGAACAGCGAGCAATGATTAGGAAATATAAAGAACATATAAAGGGAAGAATGAATATAGAGGAAGAACGTTACCCAGAAACTGCCAATGTTTATAAACCAAAAGGTAAAGTCTTACTATTAGCTTCGCTTACGTCTATATAAAGAACCATAGAACCATAAATCAAGTTTGGAACAACTGTTATTTAAGACTTGTATTAGAAAATCTTATATATACTGAGATGCCAATTTTATTCACTGTACGACATCCAATTATATAACTAAACTGTATATATGTATATGTATATAATATGCTTATGTTATCCAATCAATTATGAGATATACATATAAGATAATTGATACAAGTATAACAGATTGGTACATATTTTTATTAGTTATACAATTATTTAAGCCATCTTCTTGTAACTTCAAATACTGGATGTATCTTTAAACCATCATACTGCATTCTATGCTCATCATGGACAGTCTTCTATTGTTGGTTTGCTGTTTAATTTCTGTTTACCCCCATATTTCATGTTTATGGGTAAAGCTGAAATGCACTAGATTCGTTTTGTCTGTTAGAAATATTTTTACGTAACAATAAGTCTGTGAAATGCTGTAGTATTTTAATAAGTCAAATATGCAAATAAAAAACGTGTTGGGATATTAAATAACCGTTTTTCGTGCTTTATTGCAATGCAAATCTAGATGAAACACCTTTCATAATAGTTATATTCAACAGCGATCGCTGCAGAAATGCAAACTTTAATCATCACAAAAAGTCTGCAGCAGATTCGAATTAAATGTCAACGCGTATGCCGTATTATCATAACCAAAACTGAACACGAGAACATATTTCAAATGTTAATAAGAATTCTTCAACATGAAAATATGAAATTAAAACTTTAACTCTTTTATATTTTACGGTCAAATGATTCTTAATAAACGCGAAAAGGTTTGTGTATTTTACATGTAATGGGATAATAACACGAGAGTAATAATCAGAAGATGTAAGCAAGATCTTATTTACAATACTAAGGTCTCAAAACATGTCAGCTTTCGGTTCAAAGAAACCATAAGCAAACTGATTATTTTCTTATTAAAAAGTAAATGACAGTCAATTCAATTCATTTTACTCATTTTTGGCAAAGATCGTAATTCATTACAGAAATCTCGGTGTAATGGTATTGAACATTTCAGATTAGCCCACGGTGTTCCTTTTGTTGGGTCGCACTCGATTGTTCATTTTCTGTACTGCGATGTTATGTTAAAATACAATGTACACTTTTGTCGCTTATTTGATTCATTACAATTTCAAAGATTGGAAAATTAAAAACGTAAATATTGAAATTTAAATTGTATATATGAATAGGTACGCAAGTGGTTTTATAAACAAAATCGAATAAGACAGGCTGAAAAAGACAAACTCTGGCAATGAATGGGAACTACATACGAATCATGACTTTCAATATCATTTAGCATTAAACGAACCGAAACAAGCATATATTCTATTCAAACATACTTATTATATCGTTTAATTTCAACAAAATTGTCTATAGAATAATTTCTTAACAGGTCTAATGTTAAACGTCTAAATTGGTCAGTTTTCTATAATGCATATAGAAGGATTCAATGGAAATATTTGCAAATGATTAAAAGACCGAATATTAAAACTTACAAGTTAGAGAATATTGAAGATAGAGCATGTATGCCTATTGTTTACAGTTTCAAAGTTTGTCCATTAAATTATTTTCAAATTAGAAATTATATTCTTAAGTACTTGTATATTCAAAGGTTGTCTTAGTATAATAATAACTCAAAAAAGGATGACTTCTACAGATCAAAATCGATATATCACATAATATCCTTTGACAACTATATTCAAATTGCATTCTGTATTTTATCAAAATTATGTTTTAATAGAAATAGTACTTATACAAAATATAAGGTTTTTTTTGGGTTTTTTTTCACTGTAAAGCTATTTTACATAAATTTTGAATTGAAGAATTAAAGATATTCTATAATTTCTTCATGTCGAACTACTTTTTAATCACCTCTAATTTAATACAGTGACACTTAATTTAAAATTAACGCTTCATTGTTTAAAGGGTTAATGGGGATGCTTAAAAGGTTATTCAATACATATACAAAACTGATTACAGGTAATCGAATTCGCTGACGTAGACTAGTATATATATTATTCTTATTGATGCTATTTTCACTTTGACGTTCCAGCACCATTTTGAACTTTAATTGGCAATAAATTTACAATATTGAATAAGTTCTTTGGAAGAGAATGTGTATTAATTTTTTTACTGAAAATACCTTCTTTTTATTTCTTACCAAAATAACTGTAATTATAAATTGTTTTATTCTTTTTGCAGATGTCTTTGAAATCCAGCCAGATTACGAGCAATCATCAACCGCTAATCTATTTCTGAGCTATGACATCCAAGAAAAACAACCAGACGATCCACACATGGAGACCATTATTTCTCGTGCACATGTTAAAATTAATTTAAGAGAATCAAACAATTTAACTGCACAAATTAAAGTTCGTTCAGACAATGCGGATGAATTTTCTAATTTGTTAACCAATGAATTTGTGTTCTCAGATATTCCATCAAATGCCAATGTAGTTTATTTAGATATCACAAGTCTATTGAGAACTTGGCTCGAAAGCCCAACAGAAAAGTTTGGAATCACTATCTCTTTAACTGCAAGTATTTCACAAGTTCTGGAAATAAATTCCAAGAAATCATCTGGAAATGAATTCAAACTTGATTTTGAAAACGGAATGGAACCAGTATTGGAAGTATTTAGCTATCGAAAGATGATTTTAGAACGAGAAAAAAGACAAGCTAGTACTGCTACTAGCAGACGAGATTGTGTGAAAGGTGATGGCGAGAACAGATGTTGTCGTTTTAGAACATTCATATCATTTGCTGACATTGGTTGGGATAATTGGATAATACGACCAAGTGGTTATGAAGCTTATTTCTGTGATGGCGAATGTCCACATCGATTTAAAATGGCAAATACCTTCGCAGGAATTAAATCATTGCTACACATGAAAAATCCATCGACTTTTTCACCTCCATGTTGTGTTCCGAGTAAACTTAGCCCTTTTACAATACTACATAAAGAAGAGAGTGGAAAGTATGCCTTTATGGATTTAGACGATATGGTTGTCGAGGATTGTAAATGTGCTTGACTCAGGAAAAGACTGATGTCTGTGATAGGGACTACATATATTTATTTATGTGTCGTTCTGTTAAAATACTTGGGTAATACATGATTCCATTTACCATTTTTTACCATTCCAATTTTATTGCTTTATTTAATGTTTAGTGTGTTCGTATTGTATGTATTGTATGAGAGTTACCAATTTCCATGACAACAGGTTACCCCTTTAAGGAACAAATGTCTCTTTGGAGGGAAAGATATATAATTATTCGAACGTGCCAAAACTTAAGTCTTTCTGCTCCTTTTGTGTAGAAAAGCAAATTAACTAGTCGGTGGATACTTATGGATAAAGTTTTTTGATTCAGAATAAAGAACAATAACTCTTACGGGACAACCATCTACCATGCAGTTTTGTTAAATAATATTCGAACCAATTTTCCTAGCATTTATTTGAAAATACTTTATAGGTCAATTGAAAATATTCTTAATCGTATTTAAATAGACTCGCTAGATTCCATACTTAATAGACCCCAATGGTGATAACAGCAGGAGTCACATTGGAAACTTTAGTCTCCGTCAATAAGACTTAGTCTATGTTTTACAATGCTGTTAAAATGTTTTGTTGACTTGCAAGATTTACTTGCGAGATATTTAACCTCTTAAATAAATGATAAAATGTCTTCATAAGGAAAAAACTTAATTTTAGAAAAAGAAATCCCTTTCGTCCTTGAAATAAAACGGGGAAACTATTTTAAAAGAAAACGCCCCCTTACTTAACATTTGTATTATGTATATGCATAACAAAAGATATTGAATATGATCGTAAACGGTAGCTTTTTAAATTTTAAAGGGATGGGGGACGACTTCCAATTGTCGAATGATGAAATATGTATGATTTCATTTTTGTAGAACGAGAAATAGTATTTATTTTGATAAATGTGAGAGTGTATAAATGTTGATGTTCAAAATCCATACGACGTGCCATACTGACAAGTAGGCAGAAAGATATGAAATCCTGGTGCTTATATGTTTCTGAACTTTTCCATGTGATATTTTGTGTTCTCTTGTCAAACAAGGCATTTACTATGAAAATTGAATCACAGTCATGTTATGTTGTTATATATTATTTATTCACAATGGTTTTAGCTGCCAAGTTGGTGCAAAATGTTAAAATATAAAATATGATGCTGATAACTTTTTGTTTATTTATTTAATATTTCTGACCTTGAACATTACCAAAGATTTGTTAATTGCCGAAATGAGAGTCTGAAACTGTCAAATTGGTACCGTTAATGCAATAATTCCTCAAATACTTTTAAATCGACACTGCAACGGGTAGAACACACAAAATGGCGGATAAGCCATTTCTAGACAAATAGAAATAAACTGTAATGAAATGAAAAGGACCAAGCACCTCGACAATTCCATCTTGAGTACATGCGGGAGACTATGGTTTCGAATACCAGCTGGGTAAAACCCAAGACTTTAAACATTGGTATTAAATGCAACTCCGCAAAGCAAGCAACATTTAGCAGTTAAAACCAAGACGTCCTGCTTGGAGTCTGAATACTATGTCTTGAGATACCTTGTATATGTATATGGGTAAATGCGATGAAATACCGACACATCGTGGCTGTACAGTGCAAAGCAGAATAATTATGTTCATAACTCATTTACAAGCTGATATTCATACGTACTGAATATGCATGTGCTTTATTCCGCTGCACGTTAAGCGAACAACAAAAAAAGTACGATACACTAGAATACAGAAAAAAATAGGAGGGAGTTTCATACATCTTGCCGCTTTATTCATTATTCTTTTAATAGTAAAATAAAAGTCATTTGTGCTTTGTATCTAAACGAGAAGATATATGCAAGTCATTCTAATAGTAGGAAGAACTTACAGGAACACAAACATTAGTATATGTGAGTCAAACATTTGCAACAAATTTAAGGCTATATTTTGTTTTTTAACCACGCGTTTGTATTGTCTGCAACTCTTATATCTGCATTTAACTGGTATAAGTAGTCGTGAATGAGATCTTAAGCACAAAGCAGTTTATTTTTTTGCATAACTTCTGACAAGTTACAAAACTAACAATATGTAATAGAGGTGTTTAAGCTCATTTATGGATATCTCCTATCAAGATTCAAGATGAAAAGCGTGATTTTCTCAGTTTTTGTGACTTAAAATATAGTTTCTATTATACTTTTGTCTTCGTCTCAAATATGCATTTGATATTACAATGAAACCGTGATTGATTGCTCTTATATTTTCTGAAAAGGAAAAAACAAATCGTATTGGTAACTTTGCACCTGCTATTCTCAGTACATATTAAGAGGTTTTACCTGAGACAAAAACGAATGTGTACTGTTTTCTCCTCATTATTTGTTTATTGTAGAAACGATAATGTCTATTCCATGTGAGGGGCAATACATTTACATTGACGACTACAAATTTTTATTATATTTTTTTTTACACTAAAAGAATATCAATTACGAACATTCTATACCATAATCCATGGACCAAGGAAGTCCTTAGAAAAGTCGTCAGACGTCAGACCATTCCGTTTTGCTTATTTAAGCTATATTTAGAATTTACAATACCACCTTGCCTACATTAACAGTCTTTATGTTTTCATAGAGGTGCGATTTGCGTAGTCTTCAACGATGTTTTAATATAAATCGGAAGAAAGAATAAATCATTTAAATAAAACTTTAAAACGTTTTAGTGCTTGCAATCAATTTACAAAAGACGATATACTTGACGAAGCGCGAAGCGTCGGAACTCGAACTCGCGGGTTCCAAACAAGTCTTAAGCGTGTATGAATTAATATTGTTTGATACTTATAAGAGGAGAACGATAAACCTTTTGGTAGGTTTTGATCGAACTTGCAGTAATTCATTGAATGATATTCGTACTTGGTTGATAGTGATTGTGGTTTTCTCAATGAAAAAGAGTAGAAAAACACCCTGTTGTGATCATTATTGGAACAACTGACTTTAACTTCCAATTGAATTAAAGATTCTGGATTCAAAACATTATGCATTAATTGTTGAAATATACCTCAAAGCTTTAGAATACGATGTTTAAAACTTTCGAAGACTTTTTCTTAAAAATAATGAGCATACCAAAACAATGAGAATCAATAAAAAAACAATTTAATAATCATCTTCATGATGAAATCCAACATATGAATTCACTGTCCGCTAGATTGTTTAGCAGCCAACTAGTCATGATGCTGCTGTACATCTTGGCCATCAATTTAAGCAGTATTGGCACGCACCTGTTTCCTTGTGGGCTTTATTGGTACATCGACGTATCAAATGTGATTATACATTGGTTCTCTTTCCTATAACTATTTCCTGATGCAACAAGATAAAATTATGTCACTAGATGCTATTTTAATAACTAAGCGTGCATACGCCTATTTTGTGCAAGTTTTTTGTCATATTTGTGGGTTGAATTTATTTTCTAAACATATGGTATGGCTAGTTTACCAATTTTGTGCACCGTTTTTAATCGTTGGCCTTTAGCAACAGACACGGAAGTACTTAGTATGCATATCTTTGTCGTAAGCTACAGTTTACACTAGGTATCCTCGTCGTTGTCCTCTTTATTGCCATTATAATGGTGTGTTTTACTTGGCAGCAGTCGTGTTTCAGTGGTCGCTTACCTGCGAATCGTCATGTAGAATGGCTTTATGTGAAAATGGTGAGTATATATCAAAGGATTATACCCTCTGTTATTCTATAGAGTGACATAACTTTTGTTATAGTATAGTTAACAGGTATTTACTCAAAACATTTTGAGCACGTACAGAAATGCAAGTTTAATATACTCAATTTTCCATTCTAGTGCCATTCTAAACAGAGCTTGGTGTATGTGCATATTAGATTTAAATCATTTTAATAAATTTGTAATACAAAAAAAGTCACAAAACGAGGAAAACAGTGCACAAAGGCAATATGAAGATTATAACTTTTAATAATGATGATATTAGTATACTCAAGATTGACTTTAACACTTGAAGAAGGACAAAAATTGTAATATGTTCAATCATATAGTTAAAACAATGTTTTGAAATGATGTCTTTAAAAGTACATTTGAATAACTCGGAACTGTTATTTTTGTATAAGTACTATATTAGTAAGTTAAACGCTTAACTTTGATTAATGGTCCATTAAACGTGCCAGTAGGGCATATTTTATTTGATTGTGGACTGGCTTGTGTAGTTTAAAGCAATAAATGTGTTCTTGTTTTTTTGTTATCATTTTTGAATGGCCTATCATCAACAGAAAATCCCTTTATATATTTTCCAGAACGCATTTATCAAGTTTGGAATGATAATGCCACTATAAAGTGTGGATTAAAGATCCATTTAAAGTTCAAATGACACACTTCTACCATATGCCTAGCACTAAATATTGTGACTACTGTAATGAATAAACTAAGCTAAACTTTAGGCGCGTTTCTGGTTTTTGATTTATTAAACAGGCCACTATTTTTTTATATTATAAATTAATATATATTGATGTTCTGACAATGATAAACTGATTACTTTGGTACTAGTATTTATTATGACGAACAGTATTTAGTTTTAAAAGACCTTTAAAGTAAATATGTACTTTTTATACATAAATTTGCGAACTAAGTCTTTTGTAAATAAATGGTATGAGCCAGCAAAATGTTACATTGCAGTTAAAGAGACTATTTCACTTTTATTCAAAACCTAGTGAAATTTGCCGAATAAAAAAAGCGTTGAATGTAGAAGTTTAAAATGTTTGTGCAGTCAAATAAAAAAAGTCTTATGAAACATACATATGCATTAATTTTGCATCCACGATCGTAAATTCCTTACAAACCTATGTATAAACTGATTAAATAATTGCACATATTAGAATTCAGTGTTGGATAACCCATACCAAATTAACATACCAAAAAGAAACGAAACACGAATACGTGATGCGCGCATATTAAAAGTTTTTGCAGAGTTATGAAAATGTTTTACATTAATTACTACACTTTTTCGACAGAAATGTTGATCAATATCACTATGATTTTTATTTAAGTTGTAATTGTAAAATTTTCTAAATTAAAGAAAAAAACATGATTTGACATAAACATGTTTCAATTGTATTCCTTAGTCATTAAGTGCACGTCTAAATAGATAGTATTAATTTATATTTTATTTCATTATAGAATACTATGTTTGAAAATTGTAAACCACTTTAGCTGTAGTTAAAACAAATACCAGTAAAAGGGGTTACTTTTTAGAGGAACGAATAACATTTTAACCTAACTTCTCTGACTTTTGACAAAAGTCTTATAACAACGTTTCACAAAGGAGCAAAAAATGCAAGATACTGTTGAAAGTGTAAGTATGATAATCAGACAATGACCTTCACTGGAACTTTTAAACAAAACGTAAATTAATTCATTGAATGTTCAACCATAGTCCAGTGTTCGTTTCTGCCAAAAGCAACGTTCTTTACTTTAAAGATGACATTGTATTCTATATTTGCCTTTATTTTACATTAAAACACATTGGTCGAAAAAAAAATGACAACTCCATGTCCAAAATATGAAAAACGAACAAGTAATAACTTAGAAAACCAAAGAATAAACAACACGAACCCCAGTAAAAGCGGGGGTGATGGCATATGCGCAAGAAGACAACAGATCTTGCTCCACATGTGACACCCGTGTGTTTCTCATGTTAGTTCAAACCCAATGCTAAGTCTTATTCGGTACGTCACATTTGCGGAACGTAAGACCTGATTTTGGTGACGACAAGGAGCATTTTCATAATTAAATACTAGTCGTATAAAGTTTGAAACATTTACTGTTTGATAGTTTTTAACACACACAAGCACATATTTGGCAGCAGTTAAATATGAATGAATGTTTTCATTCATAAACATGTGCAATCTAATTAATGTATAGATCTCTGATTTCGTTATGCTCATATGAGCTTCGACGAGCAAGCGATATACGACAGATCTGATTTTTAATCCGCAGATTGATCCATGTGTTGTTCCTATTGATTTGTTTCTTGGTTTATCTTGAGGTTTAAGTGAATAAAATATCAATGTTTTATTGTCTTAATTTCTTGTTGCGATCTGTTGATTATTGACTGTAGTTCATTTTCAAGTTCCCGAATTCCAGTTTTTTTATACTGTCACAGGAAGAAGTATCGTTAATTTAACAGTTTTTGTTCCCTGTCATTTCAAAACTCATGGATGATTCAAAAGACCAAAACTCAAAAATTTAACTTTTAAACACTGAACCATGAAAATGAAGTAAAGGTCAGATGACAGCTGCCAGTTAGGCATGTACACCTTACAATCATTCCATACACCAAATACACTAGACATATTGCTTATAGTATCTAAGATATGGACTTGACCACCAAAATTTAACCGTGTGCACTGATCCATGAAATGAGGTCGAGGTCAACTGTAAACTGTACAAAAGAAGTGAAACCTTGCAAGAAACGCACACACTAAATATAGTTATCCTCTTACTCATTATAAGAGAGAAATTAACATTACAAAAAATTTGAACTATTTTTTTCAAGTAGTCATTGAACCATTAAAATCAGGTCAAGAACAATGGACATGTGACAGACGGAAATATAAAGCATCTATATACAAAGTATAAAGCATCCAGGACTTCCTCCTTCTTCTAAAATCTAAAGCTTTTACGAAGTTAGATAACGCCGTCACCGCCGTAGCCGCCGGATCACTACCCCTTTGTCGACTGTTCTGCGACAATTGTCGCTGGCTCGATAAAAACTGGTTCGTGTTTACTGTGATATCCATTTTCGCTGAAATAGTACTCATTTTTATTAAGGGATCAACTCATTGGCGGTTCTAGGGGGAGGGGCGGGTTAGGAACCCCCCATTTTTTTGGCCAATCAATGCATTTGAATAGGGACATATAGCTGGAACCCCCATCCTTTTATCCTGGGTTGGATCCCCCCCCCCCTTTAAAATGGCTGGACCCGCCCCTGCAACTGAAGCACACCTCTGGGTGCGGAAATTTCTCGCTGTGTTGTAGACCAATTGATGGCCTTGGTTGTTTGTTTTTTTTTGCTCTTTGGTCGGGTTGTTGTCTCTTTTACACATTCCCCGTTTCCATTCTCAATTTTATCGGTACTTTGAAAATAGACTTTTGTGTGAGAACAAATAATTTAGATTATGTCAAGAATTAAGTGGTACCGGCCAAATCGCCACCAACACTTCTTTTACATGTTATTATATCAAACGTCAACCTGAACAATAAGCTCCAACTATTAATAGATAGTCTCATTGCAAGAAATTACTCTGCATAGAGTAATACATGAAAATTGATAGACGGGATTGAAAGTTTTGGGAACTGGTAAAACTTTTAAAGTTGAAAAGAAGAATAAAAGTAACTTTCAAATTTCTTTTACAAAATAGTAGACCATGGTGTATCATAAGCTTTCCGTATTGCAATAAATTTTGTAAATGTTTAGCACCTATAAAAACTCGAAAACATCAAGTAGAACGACTGCACTCTTGTGATTTAAATCGTAGAATTATAATACTAGACTGTAAATGTGCACATCGTTTAACAAAGCACCAGTGTGTAAATTACATCTTGCAATCTGATTTAATTTATTTGTTCTTATGACACAGGAAATGGATTGACAAGCTTGTAAACATGTACTTTACATTTTCCAGTACCCAAAAGAAATTATTTGCACAGGTAAATCTAACATGTACTCTGTAATACAGCAAAAGTTCAAACAAGAGTTCAAAGACATAGACATATAGATGCAGACCGAAACCTGACAGTGGACACCAATAATGAACAAAAAATCAAAATCTATGGAACAATTGATAATGCAATTGTATCCCGTTTTCATCAGTTAAAACTTCTGCCGACATGGCAACACCGAGATGTTTGTTAAGCTCTGAAAAGGTAAAATTATCTAATAGTTCTTAATGATTGGAGTTCGTTCAAAACAAGCAAAAATGTGAAAAAAATGGGTATATACGTCTTCTAGACAACAGCGCAACAATACATTAGAAAAAAAATAGAGGTCAACTTACTGCATTAAGTGTTGAAAGGTTTTACAATAGTCATTTTGGGGCCTTTTATATCTTGCTGTCCGGTATGAGCCAAGGCTCCCGGTTGAAGACCGTAATTTGACCTTTAATGATTTTTTTTACAAATTATGACTTGAATGGAGAGTGGTAGTTGGCACTCATACTACATCTTCTTATATCTATTGAGAGTCTAGAACAGTTGTGATTCAATTCAAAATGACGATCAAAGAATTGCCATTGACGCCATACTCCCCCAAATGACCAAAAAAATAATATATACAACAACCAGAGATAACTAGAGGTGATGTACCTGACTTGAAACATGCTTATAAATGTTTAGGAGTTGAATTATTTTGGTGGGGTCTTACTTAAGTTTGATATATTTTTATAACAATGACATTTGCATCGTGCATTGGTACATTAAACATTTCATGTACGGACGTCAAAACTGCAACCAATACGTTTATCATGGAATTTAAAGCAATTATTGCGCATTTTATCCTTGCATTTAACATTCCACACGTTAACTGATGTTGCAAATGCAAAACTTGAAAAGAATTAGGTAAGTTATAAATGAGACAACAATTGTGTTTAAAATCTAATTTTGCGCACGGGTCTGAAATGTTTATTTAAATCATATTTGTGGTTTCATCTAGGACACACAGACCTTCCCCAAAAATAAAATTGATACATACTTCTCGCAGCTTTGGATCTATTTCAATAAAATTTTAATTTAAACTTATTCTTGATGTACATTTAATTTTTATTCGACTTGAATATCAGTGGAGCAAGACGTAACAACTACTTATATCTGATTAAAGTAAAGGGTTGGTTTAAGTTGATGTTCGAAGCGTGCACAACACGCCTCCTAAGTTTTAATCACAATCTCTCTCCTTAAATCATCTAGTGCAGTTTTCTTCATTAGGATTAGTATAATACCATGTAGGAAATGTAAACTTTCCTTTTGATCTTCAAATTTTTAAAACCTCAGGGTTTAAAAAAGAAAACTTTACGCTCGCAAAAATTTCTTTAGCACAGTTGGTCTACCCACGCATGCGATCCACATTCCATTTTAAAGTTAAATGCTCTATTCGGTTGTTAAATTTTTGATTTTGTAAGTAAAAGGCTGCGACTGTTTACTGTACACATAATAGTGATGCTCTTTTCTTAATGATTTGGGCTTTGTTTTAGTTTTGATATGATAAAAACGATCATTGAATTTGAAAGCTCAGTTTTATTTTTTTTTATATAAAAATTACTTATTCATTTTGATTATTTACTATAACTGAAAAAACTGATAAACAAAATTTCGGAAAGGTCAACTCTACTAACCAAACAATAGATGACATTCATCAGGAAAAAAAAGACTTCTGAAGACATGAACATAAGCACTACGATTTATACATACAAACTTCTTGGTAACCACCTGTACAAGAGAATAGAATTAACCTTTTAATTATAGTTTATTACATCGCATAGAGGTGCACTTTACTGTGACAAGAATTTGATATGATTATTTCAAAACATTTACCTAAATATGAGCATCACCTAATATATGACCTTCTTTTATTAAAAATAAGACATAGACAGGATTTGATACGAAAGTGACTTTGTGCAGGTGTCCGAAATGACTTTCGTTAGAACTAAAATAATTTTCTGACTATTAAAACAAAGCTGAAATACCGAACTTGAAGAACAATTCAAAGCGAAAGTCTAATATCAGATTGCAAAATCAAAAGCTCAAATACAACAAACGAATGAAAAACAACAGTCATAGTTATGACTGAGTACAAGCATTTTCTTGTGTAGAAAATAGTGGAATACACTATTACACGTAAGATAAACAAATTCAGTACCTCAATCTGTACGTATTATTTGTGAAGTTGATACGGAATATTGATCAACAAGGTCTTGGTATCGTCCGATGAACTTTTGTTTTCGAATAAAGACCAGACGATCTTTATCATTACCTTAGTTCATTAACTTTCTGCTCAGACACTGAAGATGGTTAAAGAATCATCTTTTTACCTTTTTTTTTAGTAAAAGCGCCTTTAAAGCTAGTTAAGAAAACAGAATAACCGACAAAAAGTTAAGATTTTAAAAGACAAAAGACCAATCGATATTTTGAAAAACACACATACCCACGATAATATCTACGATAGTTGAAGATATCTCTGTGAATGTTTTACAAATGATATTATGACATTTATCGACGAACGCAACTTCTTATCAGATTTCTGCTTATGAAGCAGCACGACAGATGCCTTCCTTCGAGCAGGATCTGCTTATTCCTTCAAAGGCCCTTATTTCGATCCCTGATTATGTTGGGATTCGTGATGTTCAGTATTTGTATTATGTGTCGTTAATGTCGGACTGTTGAATGTTCTTTATATTTATCCCTTTTTGCCATTGAATTACCTGTCTTTCTTCATTTTTTTTTTTTAATACCCTATGGTACGTTGAGAAAGGTAGATTTGTTTGCTTACATTAACAAAAAGAATCATAGATAGTTACGTTTGTTCCCTGCAAAATAACCATACCTGCTTGTGCGAAACCTTATTACAAAAAAGGATCTAAAATTCAAATAAGGTCAATTTTGCCTAAGCGAGCTGTATGTTTTCTTATAAATGAATGAAATCTTGGATGCAAGATTCTTTTTGCAACACGAAGAATGACCTTCTTTGCATTTTTAAGTACCTTTAGGTGAATTGTTTGCCAAATAACTCTTTTAACGTTTGCCAAATAACTCATATTTTACTACTGAAAGGTACACTGTATGCAGTTTGAATAAAGGCAACAGTAGTATACCGCTGTTTGAAATTCATAAAACTATTGAGAAAAATTAAACCAAAACTGAGGGAAACGCATCAAATATAAAAGGAGAACTACGCCACAACAGAAACACAACATTAAATGTAACACACACAGAAACGAACTATGATATAATATGGCCATTTTCCTGACGTGGTACAGAACATTTGTGGCATGCCAAACCTCCCTCTTTTATGGCAATGTTGAATATAACATTTAAATCACAATATTACATGACAGGACTACAATACAAATAAATGGAAGAACATATAGGACAGAGAAACAAACGAATAATTGCTAACAATAGGTACCAGGTTTAAAATTTCAATACGCCAGACGTGCGTTTCATCCACACAAGGCTAACCAGTGACACTCATGAGATCAGATGAAAACAGTTCAAAATCATAGGGGGAACTATTATTGAAATTTTAATATCTTTTGTAGTTCATAGATATTCGAAATATCCAAAACGGACTTTGTAAATTTATTAGTTACTGTATATTACGTGTTCTGTAAAATGTACAAAAGTTTTATATCAAAAACCTTTAAAGCTTTGAAGTTGTTATTTTCTTAAATGACGATGCATAAATGGTTTTATATGATTTCTTCATAGACTTTATATATATAAATATATATAGATCAAATACATTTTATACTATTCTGACTAACAGGCTACATATTCTGTTAGCATCTTGAACTCAATTTAATCAAATTTTATGAATACCGTGTACCAAGCCAAAATGTGGTATAGACGCGTGTATTACTAATACTTGCAGTAGTCGAACATTTAAAATCTTTAAATTTGTGATTTATTGCTTGATAAAAATGATATTTAATCTAAACGATAATTGATTATAATTGGTTTAAGTGTTACGACAGATAAAATCTACCCAAGAATACTAATTATACAATTACACCATAAAAAACGCCGATACAAAACATGTATAGTTTTTAAAGGGTGTGGCATATTTTTTTTTCTAAAAGAGTCGAATTTATAGGTCAAATTGTCTTTTAAAATATGCTTATAGATTTTTAAAAGTATTTATATTCGTTCAGGTATTACGCCCTTAGTCAATCAATGTAAGCCGAAATTGCAGTGACGTATTTTGGCGACTATTATAAAGTAGATCTTTTGTAGCAGGTAATAAGTAGAATTCAGTCATTCTTTGTGTCACCTATTAAAGTACCAAATGATTTAGTATAACTTAACTACTTTGATGAAAACTTTCAAATCCTTTCTTTTCACTAAAACAAACTTAACTTGATTAGATATAATAATATTAGAACAAACACATCAATACATGGTTGAGGTGTATTTTATTTTATAAGCATTATTTGAGCTCATTTGAGTGATTAAGAACCCACGACAAATATATCTAGTCGTTTACTCCTCCACAAGGACATTTAGTTTTAAATACCGTTAGCCTGTTAGTGTTTTTTTTAGAGCTACCAGTAAAGTGTTCGTTGTCTCCAAATTGTGGATATTGCTACGCAACATCCACACTAACATCTTCCTATACCAATATTAAAATATTAACGATATTGCATAGTTAGAAACCAGTCATTTTAAAAGATGAAAATCAAAACCAAGCAGTTGCAGGCAACTCTTGTAGGATATGACTCCTGTGTAATAGCAGGTATGCGAATTAGAATGCATGTATAATGTTTATATTACAATGCCAATTTATAAAGCGTATGTAGTAAGTAAATGAACTATTTTCCGTCAATTTGAAATTCTTTCATCCATTTGTCAGGAACATAATTTTGCTTGTCTGATGCTAATTTTATAATCAGTTACAAGCATTGTGGTGCATTTGCTGTAAAAATATACTGTAGGTTTTTTTTTTTAACTATTATTGTTTCATTTAGGATTGTTGCTGTGTGTTGAAGTTTTAAGTCACATCGTTACTGATTTGTTGATCCTTGGGCATACAATGACAGAAGGACAACCAGAAGTAATTTTTCTTGCCAAACTATATCCTACACATTCCAAACTAAAGACAGACAATCGAAGACGGAAAGATGGAACAAAAAACCACGCAATAACGAGTCTTTCTCTAAACTTTCCTTTGCCAACAAATGTATGAATACCATCAATTTTAGCAGAATCTTTCATCATAGATCTGTCCAATTAAAAATAAATTCCTACTTATAAGACCAGCGCGGTCGCTGTCATGTCTTATAAGTATTCTTAGTAGAAAATGTTAGTTGAAATAGTTGTTGGATACTTATAAGACATGACAGCAACCGCACTGGTCTTATAAGTAGGAATTTATTTTTAATTGGACAGATCTATGATGAAAGATTCTGCTAAAATTGATGACTGCACCTGTGTAAGTTTCTCAATAATATATAATCTTGCTAGCCAAGTAAATATTGGTGACCTATAAATTGACAGGATTTTTTCATGAAAAATATTTTAAGCAAAGTGCCTTAATCAATAGATTTGGAGTACTAATAGAATGCAGGCGAGAATTATGCCAGGCAAGAGGATACACACGAAAAAAGACCTACATACTCTTTTTTAAATGGATAATGGTCATAAGGTCGTTGATACAAATCCGAATTAAAAGAAAACTTAATGTGTCTATGAACTATCACGCTACAAGACCCAATCGTTACTTAACACCTGTCGTACGCTCATGAAAAGTTTGTTGTTGTACACGCCAAAAAAATCAACAGCATTGTTTGTATTTTTATATCATATTACCATAGTTGCTTGATAAAACAATTGAATATTGACAATTTACTTTAAAAAAAATCCGACATAACTATTATCCTGCTTCACTTACTAAAGTGCAAACTGAGGATAATCATTGGTTTATTCTATTTCAAAATTTTATTCTATTTCAAAATTCAAAAATATCATTTTTATCCATTTGTTTAATGTGTTTGAACTTTCGGTTTTTCCGTTTGATTAGGGACTTTCCACTTTGAATTTTCTCGAAGTTCGGTATTTTTGTGATTTTATTTTTACTGTACTTGGAACTCAAAAATTGTAAGTGTTCAAGAAATGTTGTATTGTTGAGTCTACCAAATGATCCACAACATCTCTTTTAAATCATAAACATCTTTTCAATCAGTCGGTTAACAAAACTAGCTTCAAAGTAACTGTGAATAGTTATCAAAGGTACCAGACGCGCGTTTGTTCTACATAAGACTCATCAGTGACGCTCATATCAAAATATTTATAAACCAAACAAGTACAAAGTTGAAGAGCATTAGGATCCAAAATTCCAAAAAGTTGTGCCAAATAATGCTAAGGAAATCTATGCCTGGGATAAGAAAATCCTGAGTTTTTCCAAAAATTCAAAGTTTTATAAACAGAAAATTTATAAAAATGACCACATTATTGATATTCATGTCAACACCGAAGTGTTGACTACTGGGCTGGTGATACCCTCGGGTACGAAACGTCCACCAGCAGTGGCATCGACCCAGTGGTGTAAATAGTTATCAAAGGTACCAGGATTGCATGGGCGATAAGAACCCGATGTGGATACTAAATAGTTCAAAAGAGTGCAGATACTCTTAGGTCATCCCTCATGCAACACCATATACCATTTCTACCCCAACATTTAAGCTGTTCAAACAAAAATTTCGTAACTAGTATCAACTAGATGTTTGACTCCTTTTAATATTAACAACAGGTTCTTTTTTAATTGAGACAATCGATCTTTACATGGTAATAAACTGTGCTCCTCTACATGTTGACTTTTTACTTTATTCACATGAGACAGATTTCTGGATGAACAAACAAATGCTAGCTTTATCCTTTAACTTCACAATCCACTGTATTGGTAATTTCCTTTCACTATCTGATTACTAGTTTGATGACTTTGCTGAACGCATCTTTCCAGTCGAACTTCATTTAGAAAATATTGTAGATACAGTTAAGTCCGTCTCGTTTCTTGACTATCATCTAAATTTGACAATTAAGGTCAGCTGAGAACTAAACTTCCCAAAAAAAGTGATTATTCCAATTCTCCGATTGCACACTTTCTATTTCTGTGTTGCAACATTTCAGCACAGCATGCACATGGAACATATATATCCCAGGTAATACGATATTTCAGGATTTGTGATTATTTCTTTCATGATTTTCTTTACAGAGGATTGATAATTCTTAACAAGAAAGCTGTTGCATACTTTTCTGGAGCATCCCCTTTTTTGTGAGATTTGCTTTTCCAAAGCTTTGGTTTTTTGGGGTTTGTTACGCTTGTTTGTCTTCTCGTCCTATTAATTGGTATATTTCTTCTCCATTTTAAGCATAGGTTAGTTAAAACTAGGGCAATAGGTTATATCGATGCTTTGTTGACTAACCAAAATTGTAGACATGAATATCAATAATGTGGTCATTTTCATAAATTTCCTGTTTACAAAACTTTGAATTTTGGAAAAACTAAGGATTTTCTTATCCCAGGCATAGATTACCTTAGCCGTATTTGGCACAACTTTTGGGAATTTTGAATCATCTATGCTCTTCAACTTTGTACTTGATTGGCATTATAAATATTTTGATATGAGCGTCACTGACGAGTCTTATGTAGACGAAACGCGCGTCTGGCGTACTAAATTATAACCCTGGTACCTTTGATAACTATTGTACATATTCACAACTCGAGAAATCTTTTAATTGATTAATTGTTAGTTAGATGATCTTTAATGACTACATTTTTATCAGGTGTTTGTAAAAGGATTTAAGTTTAATTATAAATGTGATTATATTTCAGTAACTGTAAAAATGCCATGTTTGACAAAAGGTTAGGATGAACATTAATTTATCAAAGTATAGATATATATTGATGACAAATGTGCCACATAAATTATCGCAATACTTAAGATTTATAAAACTTGTTCTTAAGGAATTTGATAACTTACATAATCATATTGTGTGATTTAAAACATTTTTTTCGGTTGTCTAATATTACATAACAATTGTTGATACTGAATTTAAATACCTGTTATTGTGTGTCACTTCTCCAATTACTTGATTAAGTTAATCAATAATTAGTGTGACTTTGTTTCTTGAAGTTACTAAGCATACACTACACCATAAACTGTGTAGTTTTTAACTCTCACTTTCTATTATTTCGTTTTGACGATCTGGTTACTCATCAAAGATACCGACTTATAAGACTTGTCGGTTGAGGCCAAAGCAAAAACAAATTAACAATGAAGAGCAAAAAAAAAAAAACGAAAATTCCCCGAAAATAATTCCAAATAGTAGTATTTCCTGCATTAGGGCAGAAAAAAACATTGAGTTCCAAATAATTGATAAACATTTTATACATAGTAAGAAAAACATGTTAATGATGTCAGGTTTAATGCTTGGACAACAGTTAAGACTCACCAGTGACGATCGAATTGAGACAGTTTAAATACGAAGTTGAAATGAATTCAACCCTCAATATTTCATAAGATTCATTAAAGCAATTATATCGGAGTTCTTGTTTGACCAAGTGAGAATTGTTTTGGGGCTTGAAAACATTACATTATTGATAAACCCTTCTCAAATAATAAGTTTTGTGTGTAATTAAACTAAAAGATCTGGTTGTACCTTAGGTTTCAGAATGAAGAAATTTTTTCAAACACACCAGCAAACAAAAAGGGAAAAAATGATTACGTATATAAGTGATTACATAGTGATGAAAAATTTGAAATACAAATGTGCTTTTCTGTACACCTGTCTTATCCCAGGAATAGATAACCTTAGCCGTATTTGTCACAACGTTTTGACATTTTGGGTCCTCAATGCTCTTCAACTTTGTACTTGTTTTGGCTTTGTAACTATTTCGATCTGAGCGTCACTGATGAGTCGTATGTAGATGAAATGCGCGTTTGGCGTATTAAATTATAAGCCTGGTACTTTTGGTGACCATTTACACACTGGGTCGATGCCACTGCTGGTGGACGTTTAGTCCCTGAGGGTTTCACCAGTCCAGCAGTTATCCCTTCGGTTTATGACATGAATGTCAATTATAAAGTCATTTATTTTGATAAATTTACTGTATGCAAAAGTATAAATTATTCGAAATACTAAGGATTTTCCTATCCCAGGCATAGATTACCTAAGCCGTATTTGGCACAATATTTTGGAATTTTGGGTCCTCAATCCTCTTCAACTTTGTACTTGTTTTGACTGTGTAACTATTTTGATCTGAGCGTCACTGATGAGTCTTGTGTATACAAAACGCGCGTCTAGCGTATTAAATTATAAGTCTGGTACCTATAACTATAATGCTCGAGGTGTTTCATTTCATTTGTTCGCATATGCATTGTCCTTTGGATTAAATTTTGTTTTCGCATCTTTAGTACATTTAGTTCAAGGTCATACCATATATTATAGCATTGTTGCATTTTATATCTATAAACTTTGTATTTAACTTATGTATATCTTTGAAAGAGACGTCACTTATACGGGTGTTTGTTATAAACGGATTCTTTTAGAAAAAAAAATTAAGAAATTATCAATTTTATTCTCTATATATCAACAGAAATTATGAATTTTCACTATAAAGAAATTGCATAATTGGAGCTACTCAACATTTAAATAATGTATATTCTAAATCTTAAATGAATAGTGATACCTATTATATTGATCTAATAACGGATATCTTTGACAACAAATATAGAATAATATAGAAATAGCATTTCACTATGGTAAATTTACGTAGGTTGATCACCCCAAATGTCCAATCTTTTTATAATCATCTAAGCATTTTTCAACTTTCATTTACAAACTGTCAGTTCCTAAACTATTACTTAGTGTGACCACACAACGAACAAAATACCAAAAAGCTTATAACAATTTTAGCTTTGACTACCTTGGTGTTTACTGCGTCCTTAAAAAGAGCTTCAGACATTCGGAAAAAGTTTTTTTCAAATAATACTCCTTAAGTGATCGGATTTAAGACTCAAATTAAAAGGAAATATGCCATTGTAGGTCTAGAGTAAAAAGACACATATTTGCATGACCGTCGTGTCCTTTAATGATTTCCGGTCAAGTCATTTTTCAAGAGTGTGTACTTCAGACAGTTATATCTGTCTGTTGCATGTCAACGACATCTGTCTGCGTTCTTATGAAATATTATGTCATTTTGGAATTCTTTTGGATTATTTGAAATTGTTACAAAAGAATAAATTTGAATATTTTGTAATGTACCTCCTCTAATATTTATATTATTTATCCATTTCGCCATTGTCAGATTTAAATCTGATTTTAAATCATTCACTAACTTTATATCATACAAACATTGCAGAATCCGAATTATCACCAATAGCTTATGTACCTTTGCCAAAAACCAATATATCAAAATGTTACCTATTGAGCGGAAATTATATGTAGCAGGTGCGATAGTAAAAAATAACCAAAATCTGAATACAATATCCCCTTCATCAAACCAACCGAAAAAATCATGTTATCTACAGGCACGTGGGTTGTGGTTTTAATATTGACCGCCATTATGCAATTGTTCTTTTTTTACGTCAACCAATTTTAATTCTTAATTATTTTGTGCTCATCTCCATTAAAGCCGTAAAACCACAAGAATTATAGTTTGAATTGGATCATTATCCCGTGTTGGACAATCGTGCATCCTGTAAAATTGCATATTTTCCAGTCAATTTATGTAAAATTGCACATTTTCTAGTCATTTCAAGTGACCCGTTTGCTAATTTCCTTATATTTATAATCTTTTCAGATTTATATTATTTAGAACCTTTTCTTGTTGAAATTTATTATCATTACTTTGATCTTTTCTAATCACAAAAAAGAAGACAGAAAACAAGGATTGCGTCGTCTGCTTCAAACTGACGTTTAAACAGTTTGTAAGTACTGAATTTGAAAAAAAATATTTAAAGTATCTAAAACAAATATAATGGCTATCCAGTGAATAGATTACCTTTCCAAATTTTGGATCGTTTATTCAACCTTTCAACTTATTGCATGTGCCCCTGATGAGTCTTTTGTAGGTAAAATATGCGTATGGTTTACAAAATTATAAGCTTTGTATCTTAGATTTTTTTTTTATTAACTGGAATTTCTTATTTGAATTCATTTACAAAATACTTGGAAATATAGGATAAAACGTTCCTTATAATATGCCGAGAAAAGTGTTTTTTCGTTATTTTATAGAAAAAAAGTGTATATGTATCATTAAATGAAATGTTTATTGTGCATCCACATGGTTCCTGAGCTGTGTTTTATACTCCAATTACTACGCAAATATAGGAATTGAGTTGAATCCTAATTTTGTTTGAAAGTAGATATTGTTCACACCAGAAAATAAGCACTGTCACGACGGTATTACAAGTGAGATGTTTAGTTATCATTACAACCGGGTTTGATCCATTTTCAAAATACGGAAATGCATGCACCAATTGGAGAATATGACAGATGTTTGTCATTCGTTTGATGTGTTTGAGCTAATGGTTTTGTCATTTTATAAGGAACTTTCCTATTTGATTTTTCCTTAGAGTTGGGTATTTTTATTATTTTACTTTTTAGAGCGGGTTTTAATGTTAGATGTTATATGGAACTTTATATATGACAAATAAGGATTAATGGATATGTTAGTACTATATTCAATCATAGATTCAAAAGTTTAAATGTCAATACAGCAAATGTATCGATCAAATGAGACCTTGACTTAGAAAAGTAAATCGTTCGATGAACATTGGAAGGTACAAAAGGGGCAATCAAAAACCTAAGAAGAACAGATGTCAAGAATAAATAAAGGCGACTTGGTTTACCGATATTCGAGAATAAACATCAATGATAAATGATGAAGACAGTATTTAACCGATGTTCGAACCTAGTAAATCGATAAGTTATATCAAGGTAACGAACAGAATGAGCGAGACCGGAAGTGTCGACTGGGTAGCAGTTTCCTGCTATGCGTGTATCACCCACCATACGAATTAACCCTAAGTCAACTGTCACAATCGGAAATAGTACATAATCGGTAAAATTACCAGATGACTATACTGATAAATAAGAATTTAAAAACGCAAAAAATGTCGCTCGGGAGTTGCGACACATCATTTCGGTCAACCTTTAAAAAGGCAAACAACCAAACATTTTCCACAGTTCTCTACAAAGGAAAGCAAAAATTATTAACACAGACACTAAATAAAATCGGGAGTGAGCTTACTTGTTTTGAACTGAATTTTAATGTGAGTATTGTTATGCGTTTACTTTTCTACTTTGGCAAGATGTATAAGGGAAGGGTTGAGATCTCGTAAACATGTTTAACCCCGCCGCAATTTTGTGCCTGTCCCAAGTCAGGAGCCTCTGGCCTTTGTTAGTCTTGTATGATTTTTAATTCTAGTTTCTTGTGTATAATTCGGAGTTTAGTATGACGTCCATTATCACTGTACTAGTATACATATTTTTTAAGGGGCCAGCTGAAGGACACCTACGGGTGCGGGAGTTTCTCGCTACATTGAAGACCCATTAGTGGCCTTAGGCTGTTGTTTGCTCTATGGTCGGGTTGTTGTCGCTTTGACACATTCCCCATTTTCTTTCGCAATTTTATTATCTGTCCCCCTCTAAAAAAAGTTGTGTCTGTTCTGCTAGTGACTAGTGGAAGATATCGTGATGGTTATAACAATTAAACATCCGGGTGTTACAAAAATAGACAGCTGTCTAATAAAAATCAATCAAATTTATTCGGCGTTCGTAAAATGTTTAGAAGCCAAGAATTAAACTTTACCATAAAAAAATCATGATTAAGAAAAACAAACGATTGCATGTCCTATCAACTGAGATAAATATATTCCATATGCAGGTATGCTAAAATGAAAAATTCGGATCTAGAAAACAATAATTTCATCCTAATGTTACGTCGGCTAATCCTGCAAAAACATATGTCTGTTCTATGTTCCTTTGGAATTTTAACCAAAGATGAAGAACTGGATCTTCCATCACTGTATTGGATACCTAAACTACAGAAGTGTCCTTACAAACAACGGTATATTGCTGGGTCTTCCAATTGCTCCACCAAACCTATTTTTAAATTATTAACAACTATTTTATCAGCAATCAAAGACGGGCTTCAAATTTATTGTGACACTGCCTTTTCTAGAGGTGACGTGAATCAGATGTGGATACTTAAATTCCAAAGATCTTTTAGAGTACATACAATCTAACTCTCTTTCATCTTGTAATAGTATTAAACATTTGACTTTTCTACACTTTACACAAGTATTCTACATTCCAAAATAAAAGACAAATTTAAAGAGTTGGTATTGCTTTGTTTCATAAAAAAGAATGGCCAACGTAGATACAAGTATCTTGTCTTAGGGAGGGATAAATCCTACTTTGTAAAGAATCACTCTGGTTCTAACAAAAAGTTCTCTGAAACTGACATTATCAAGATGCTTGATTTCTTGATTGACAACATTTTTGTTCGGAGGACGTGTTTTTCAACAGACTGTCGGCATTCAAATGGGAAAAATTGTGCCCCTAATCTTGCCGACTTGTTTCTATATTAGTATGAAATTCAAAACAGTGTAGCTGTGGCCATTGATTGACACATTAAAATCATTCATTGACTGGGACAATTTAGGTGAACGTTTGTATGTAACGACCAATGCTCACTATGTACTTTTTAAAGACACTTAAACTATGGGGTCACCAAAGGTTCTCAACACCTAAATAAAGTAATTCGAAAAATTAATCAGAAATAACACGATATTTTGATTTATATCAATTATATAAATCAAAACACATAGGTTATTCCTGATTAATTTTTCGAATTATTTTATAATTAAAGGCGTTATAAAACCTTTGTTGACCCCACAGTTTAAATGTCTATCGTAGGTACGTCATGAACAGTGGTTGTTACAGACAAACGTTCACGTAAATTGTCCCAGTCAATGGATGATTTTGATGGGTCAATCAATGGCCACAGCTACACTGTTTTGAATTTCATACTATTATGAGGCTGACTTCATACAGGAACTTCTTAGGAAGAAAGATAAGAAGTTAGCAATATCCTTTAACTCTACTTTCCGCTATATAGATGATGTTCTTTCACTAAATAATTCAAATTTTGGTGACTATGTTGAACGCATCTATCCCATCGTGCTAGAGATAAAGGATACTACAGATACAGTTCAGTCGGCCTCATATATTGACTCACATCTAGAAATTGACAAAGAGGGTTGGTTGAAAACAAACTTTACGACAAAAGATATGATTTCAGCTTTCCAATTGTGAACTTTTCATTTTTAAGTAACAACATTCCAGCAGCACCTGTATGCGGGTTATATATCTCCAAATTGATACGATATTCCCGTGCTTGCATTTCCTATCATGACCTTCTTGATAGAGGGTTGCTGATCACAATGAAGCTATTAAACCAAGAGTTCCAAATGGTGAAGTTGAAATCATCCCTTCGTAAATTTTACGGACGCTATCACGAGTTGGTTGACCGTTATGGAATAACCTTTTTACAAATGATATCGGATATGTTCCTTACGTCGTATCTACAATCCTTTCCCTTTCATGAATGTGACCTACCTAATTAGACTATTTACTGGATTTGTTATGACTTAAGCAACACGACGGTTGCCACATGAGGACCAGGATCTGCTTACCCTTCCGGAGCACCTGAGATCACCACTAGTTTTTGTTATGACTTAAGCAACACGACGGTTGCCACATGAGGACCAGGATCTGCTTACCCTTCCGGAGCACCTGAGATCACCACTAGTTTTTGGTGGGGTTCGTGTTGCTTATTCTTTAGTTTTCTATGTTGTGTCATGTGTACTATTGTTTGTCTGTTTGTCTTTTTCATTTTAAGCCATGGCGTTGTCAGTTTATTTTCGATTTATGAGACTGACTGTCCCTCTGTTATCTTTCGTCCCTCTTTTACTAACGATTGCCATCACTTTTGGTCTTTGACCTCCAGTGTTTTGCTGTGACGAAAAAATATCGGGAATTCTTTCCTTCAGTTGCTGATAGACTCAAAATATGTGAATTATACTAAAATTATTAGGTTTAGAAAAACCTCATAATACTAGTAAACACGATTAAATACGAAGTCGCCAAGGACAAACTATTATCCACAAAAATGCTGCAAATATGTTTATCAAAGCGTACTTGTAAAAGTCGTTATTAGAATCTAATTAAGCTTTATATATGACATATGATAATTTCAGAAAGATTTCATAATGTCCCGGATCCATTCTAAATGTTTTCCTCATGTCATAAAGTAAGGTATGTAATAATTGAAAAAATGAGATGACGAAGCGCAAAATTTACTCCCACGTGGTGATTTTAGTATACTTGCATCTCCATCATTCATCCGAAAGAAGTAAAAACATCCGAAATGAAGATAATACGAACATTTTGTTTTAACAAAAATAAAGAGCACAGAAAACACTAAAAGAAAAATATAATATAACGAAAATGCAAAAATCCAACTAAGTAAATATGATAGCCGATTAAAAAAAACCAAACAATACAATAAAACTTAAAGAACTAGGAACCAGGTATAACAATGAAACAGGTAAAATTAAGGTAACATAACGTAAACACGAAGCACTTTAGTAACTGTAATAACGTATAAACTTCAATTAACGTTATTATGTATCACAAGTAAAGTCGAGCATATCGTTATCACACTTATAGAAAACTTATTACAAACGTGATATCGCATTCTAATTTTTACGATGATGTTGTTTATAGATCTCATAATTGTAGACACGATCGGTGTAAACGTATCAATCCGTTAAAACACTATTCTAGAAGGTTATCAATTCGACATTAGTAAGATCCTTGAATTTATTGTTTTTTATCTTTAATAACTAAATTTTTTCCAGGTCTTAACATTAAATCAATTGAATGTTAACATTAAATCAATTGAATGTTAACATTAAATCAATTGAATGTTAACATTAAATCAATTGAATGTTAACATTAAATCAATTGAATGTGTACGGTGTCTTTTAATATTATTTTTTTTTTAAGTTTTGCATCTACCTGATGTATCAATGGATTCATTTGTTGTTGGTGCCTATTTGTTTTTCATTTATTGTTTTATACACAAGTCGGGCTCTTGATTTTTTCGTTTGAATTGTTGTACATTTTGTCATGTCAAGGTTTTTTATAGCTTGATATGTTGTATGGAGTTTTGTCTATAATAACATTTAGCATATTTTTGCTTCAAGCCTTATCAATTTTATTCGCGTCTAGTGATAATAAAATATAAATAACGTGCCTCAATTTGTATGCAGTTAAATATGAAGAAAAAAGGCGGAAATACCAAGGGGCATTCAAAACTCGTAAATCGGAGTGACACTGACAAGTATTTGACAAAAAAGACAGAAGACGACGAAAACACAAAAAAAACAATAAATAGAAAATCAAAGACTGAACGACACGGAACCCTACAAAACTGGATGGAAGCTCATGTTATCCAAAAAATAGGGCGAATCCTGCTTCATTAGTGGTTCCCGCATTAGGGTAAGTACAAATTCCTTGATAGTTCTCTTTCAGAGACGTGCCTATGGAGGAGAAGAGGACAGGATTTTAGTAGCAACATTTGGAATATATCCATGGACATCTGAGACATAGGTATTTACAAACGTTTAACCACTCCGTGATGGCACGTTTAACCCCTCCATGATGGCGTCCGTAAAATTTTTGAATGGATCGTTCGTCCGTCTGTGCGTCCGTTCGACCCGCTTCAGGTTAAAGTTTTTGGTCAAGGTAGATTTTGATGAAGTTGAAGTCCAATCAACTTGAAACTTAGTACACATGTTCCCTATGATATGATCTTTCTAATTTTAATGCCAAATTAAAGTATTGACCCTAATTTCACGGTCCACTGCGAGTGGGGCATCCGTGTACTATGGACACATTCTTGTTTTTATATATATTAACTTGTTTAAAGGAGCAAGCCTATGACGAGGAAATCATGATAAAAAGGAAACACAAGCACTGAAATATCGCATCAAATGTTTAGTAAAGGCAACAGTTCAAAAGTCATGAATCGATTAAGCGAGAACAAATCGGAGTCATAAACCAAAACCGAAGGAAACACATCAACTATAAGAGGAAAACAACGGGACAACAAAAACACTAACTTACTACAAAAACAAACACCAATATACATAGAAACGGACTATTTGATAACAACTGCCATATTACAGAATTGGTACAGGACATTTTAAGGGGGAAAATGTGGTTTGAAAAAAAAACCTAGACTATGGTTAGCCAAACCTCCTGCTTATATGGCAATGTTAAAAAAAAATACCGCTAACCAAATTCCATATATAGACCCTACTTCTAAAATTTTAATATAAGAGACAATAGCAGCTGATAAATGTTCAATTTTTAGATACCCTTTTAGAACAGAACAAATTAAGGTAATAACAGAATTTAGGGATTCGAATGTACTTCGAAAGGCATGGATTTAAATGTATTTGATATGAAAGACATTGGGAAATCATAAAATCGTAAAACGTAGTGTCAATTAAAATGTCTTTTGCTCATAATCTCGTTTGTCAATAGCCTTTCACATAGTAGTTGACCTTCAATCTATTTATAGAGTATAAACAGGATTTACTAACATTTATGTTCACATTGGCATTTTTGTCGTTTTTATCATTAAAGTTCAATAAGGAAAGGTTAATAATTAGCACACAAAAAGAGTATTACAATATTAATATATGTCAGTTCTTTATATGCAAGAAACGTTTATATTTAATGGCTTCCTCTTACGTGTACCCTAATTAATATTAATAATTTACCGAAGGATCTTAAATAGATTACCATATTATCCACTTAACTATTTATATATGTATATATCGTTCACTTTCAAGAGTTAATTCTGTTATACAGAGATTTAACACAATGACATTTTGCAAAAAGTAAGATGACTTAGGTCAAGGAACAGTAAATGGGCTAAATCGCAGATGCTTTATAAGTAGGACATGACAAAGTTAAACTGAAAAAGGGGAAAATGCAGACATAGTATTCTTTTTTAATGCAGGGAAAATCGACGAAAAAAAACTCAAAATGATCTTTAATTCCAGGTTTCCATAAGTGGAAACTTTTCTTAAAATATTATAAGTTGTTGCCAGACAAATTTCTATTAGATGCAAAATGGAGACATAAATCGAAAAAATATGACATGATAAAATGGTTATTAAAGTCTTATTTTTAATTGCTTCCTTCCTGGAAGCAATTCGCCAGCCATATTTTCCGTATGCATAGTGACATGAGCGTGACACTCCTAGTAAAACTCCGGTGATCGCAATACGCATGAATCTATCATTAAAATAAACAATCATCTGATTATACATGTTTAACACGTGCTCAATACCCATGCTTTTGGTTATTTGTTTACTAATAGGTGACAAACTTCGGCTTCAAAATACGACATTTAATGAGTAAATCATAACAGACAGAGAGAAAAAATTTGACGATTATACGATAAATTTACGTAAAAATGATAAAATCGTGCACAGAGGACTAAGTTTATGACAAATACATGCATTGGTTCAAGAATTGGATAAACATTACTTTTCACAACTCACTCGTTTCTTATGACTTAAAACAAAACTGAATTCGGTCACCATATCACAAGAACCAAATTTATCTTGCAAGTTATATCGTATTGTTTGGAATATTTATGGATTAGTTATGAATATCGGATACTGGTAGAAATAATATAATTAAAAACTTATTTGAATTGTTTACAAATGTTTGAGGAAGCCATTCAATATAAACGTTTCTTGCATTAACAAATTAATGTATTTACAATTCATTTCGTGTTCTCTATTTTAACCTTTCCTTAATGAATTACTATGACGAAAACGACAAAAATGTCAATGTTAACATGAATGAATTGAAATCCTGGTATTATCTATAAATACATTAAAGGTCAGCTATGTGAAAAGCCATTGACAGAACAAATTATGAACAAAAGACAAATTAATTGACACATACATGTTACGATCGGTGCATTACGTTTGCGCGCATTACCATTACATTTGCGCGCAAAAATCATTACGTTTGCGCGCAGCTTTTGATTACATTTGCGCGTATTTTTTTGACATGTAAACTCAGGTGAAATACAGGTAATTATACTTATTCATTTATTAATTTGTTCAATTATTTACAAGTATCAGTACCCCTTCAGTTAGTCTAAGTCTCCTAATACAGGGGAAAAAAGAGATATAGCCGTATGTTTTTTCGATTGTCAGATATATATTTCAACAAGTAAAAGGTGTATGCAAAATTTTAAGAAAATCTGTGACATAGCCCATTTATTGTAACTTGACCTAAAGCTATAGCGGAGTTTATACCTGGTTTTAGAATTCAATATGAATAATACATAACTTGAACTAACAAACTATTTTCAAAATTAATAATTGATAGTCATATCCGTTATGAAAATACAAAAAAATATATATAGTCATTTATAATTTAATATAATTTTTATTTATATTTTTACCTGAGATTACCTGTAAAATTAATGCGCGCAAATGTAATCAAAAGCTGCGCGCAAACGTAAAACATTTTAATCCCCAAATGCGCGCAAACGTAGTGCGCCCGTTACGATGTTTTCATGATGCATTATGTATGAAATACATCGAAAGCCATCTTTTTATATTTTGAATTTCAATCATCCGTCTATCTTTTTAAAAATGAAAAAAAGAAGTATATTTTTTTTATTTTCTATTTTAGAGCTTCTTACATTCTGTTTTTTTTTAATTTTTTTTTGGCAAAATTGTATGAAGTCTAAAACAATACCCATCCACAGTAACTTAACCGACAAAACTTAAAATCCCGATTCTAGAATATCGGATTTTGTTGAAGAATACATATGCGTTTGATTCTTTAAAAAGAAAAAGTTATGTAATTGAGGATACTATTAATTAATTTTAAAATTGATGGTGTACTTTGCAATCATTTGCGACGTACATACACTTATAATTACGACATACGGTGTCTATGTTCACACCTTTTACTCCTAAACTGCGATACTTGGTACGTCTAGCTTACAGTCGTATTATATTTCAAATAAAAAAAATCTTATATGATTTATATACTTGAATGGCTATTTTCTCTATATAACAAATATTCATATATATTCTTGTGAAAGACTTTCTTTGATCTTATCAATTCTCCATAGTACCTATACTGCTTTTGAAATATTGTTGTCCTCGAGACCTTTCCGCGAACCTTCGGCAGGCAAACGACCAGGGCAAGTGTGGGGAATAACCGTGATGAAAGAAAAGGTAAATAAACGTGTACCGGAAGATCATGTCAATTGATTCTGAAAGAAAAAATTGATGCGACTGTCATACTAGTGAGGGGTTTCGCAAGCTATAAAACCAGGTTCGATCCACCATTTTCTTTATACGAAAATATCTGTACCAAGTCAGGAATATGATAGTTGTTATCCATTCGTTTGATGTGTTTGAGCTTTTGATTTTTGCCATTTGATTAGGGACTTTCCTTTCTGACTTTTCCTCGGAGTTAAGTATTTTTGTGATTTGATGTTTTTCAACAATTGTTATACTAGTAACAAAGTTAGATTAACCAATTGAAACGAATAGAAAAAATGAAAGAAACATAAACAGTGCTCTATCAACATACTTATTGTGCATGCGTTCCAGGATTCTGTGTTGACTGCTTATTTAGGTCACGATCGGTAACTTTCGGCAACAAAACACGAGTGTTCTACCAACCATCAATGAAAGAAATATATTTTGTCGATTAAATTTTATGGATTTGCAATAAATGTAAAACATGTGTTTAGCCTAAGTATATATGCAATGTTAGTGTTTATAATTACGTCAATAATATGTTTTTCCTTAATCGCGCATGGAAGAATGGAAATATATTAAGAAACACGTAATTTAGCCGCAACAATATTGGAAGAATGAGTTCCAAAAATTATTCACCAGGGTGATTTATTTGTAATGCTCATGAACAAATTTATTTAAAAAACATACAAAGTCGTAATTGTACTCTCGTTAAACCCAAAAAAAATGTTTAACCTTATTTTTGCTTCTTGAAAAAAACTCTGGATGGGGGCAACAAGCCTTCACTCTTTTATTTAAATGGTTGTTTAATTATTTATGTTTAAGTGTATAAAAGTATTGTTTTCAGGTAAAATCCTCAAGTCTTAAATAATACAAATGGTTCCTTAGAGATACCATGTTATATTGTTTAAATGTTTTATTCTTTAGTGATCCCAATTTAACTTTCTGTTCAAACGTATTGCCTTGATTGTAAGGTGAAAGGGAATATTTATATTATTTGATATTCAGTGAAAATTTTATTTTATTTACAGTCGTGTATGTTTTTAGTTCGCATAATATCTAATATAAAATAAGTAATTATGAGAAAAAATAATTGTAATGTCTAAACTTATAATTTGAGACTTGCAACTGAATTAGATATGATGCCTATAATTGTTTACATACACTTCATTTGAACTCTGATGGATAGTTGTCTTGTTGACAATCATACACATGTCCTTATTTTAATAAAAGAAAATCTGTTGCGTGATATTTAACATTTTCTTTCTGATTTCGATTTATAAAATTGCTTTTTTTTTTAATATAACAATTTGAAAAAGTTTCTGCGGGGGTGTCAATTATCCTTAATTATTCCAAAGCTCATCGTGATCGTGGGTTTCCCCATTGTATTTGGCAATTGTTACAGGTTTATCTGATAAAAGATTATGTTAATGTAAGTAATTCTTATTTAATATATAATAGAATTCCTTGTATATATCGGTATGATAAGTACGGGCGTGGCGGGTAAATCTAACCGATTTCCTAATTTAGACAGAATGATGGGCAGTTGTCATTCTTCAACCCTAGCTCCGGAAAATTAGTCTGTCCTAAGTTATTTATTATGGTATATAAAAACACTTATGCCAAATTTAGATGGATTTATTTTTAATTATGTATGTTGACCTACAAGGTGAATTAAGTACAATATTAAAACAATGTTTTGGTTGGGTACCTATATTACCAGGTGGAATTATTTACTGCATGTCAATAAAAATAATCGCTTCCCCAAATAGACGTTCATAATAAATATACTCGTCCTTAGACAAACATAAATTTAATATACTTTTAATTTTAGGTGGCCATTTCGGTTGCATATGGAAGTAGAGGGTAGTTTTCATCTTGCACATTTACGTCTTTTTTATTGTTGTTTTTCAATTGCGTAGTTACAAGGTGCGCTTTGTTTGATCCGTAAGATTAGGCTGCTGTAAAAGAAAATATGTTAAGTCATTGACCATAAATTGTGCATTTCGGTGCATTTTCGCACGAATTTTTGCTCCACCGATTCCAAAGTGCAAACAAGAATTCTAGCTTTTTCCTTTGAGAAAGCTTCATATTTTTTCATATCAATGTTATCAACAGAATATAATAATTCAATACATCTAAATCAGTAACATATGTGTTTTTAACTTTAGTAATATATTTAAATTCAGAAAAAGGTTATTGTTACACGTTTGGACAAATTTCCTATTGTCTTACACAAAAGCAAATATTTGTGATGTCGATATTTGATTGCTGTTTAATTAAAACTAACTGACAGATGTCTTGCGTCTTTTTTTGTGTTGTTTTTATTATTTTCAAGTTTGAACATTGCTTCCTTGTATCATTCTGGGGATTTACCATTGCAACATAGCAACCGTTATTTCCATTTAAATATATTTTATAATTTCATATGTTTTTTAGTAATACCAGTTATAATTAATGGTTTCTGTCTATCTTACCATTTCCACTGTCACATAACAGGAAATATTCTAACGTGGACCAATACAATAGAGGAAATGTACCGATTTTGTTTTCTGGTCGACAATGAATGATTGCTTACGGAAAATTCAAATCTATGATTACGTAACCGGGGTCAGACCATGGCTAAACTCCCCTAGTCTTTTAAATTATATTTATGTTTTGAAAAATTGTGAAGCGGAAATAACCTTTTTATATTTATATTTAATGCTAAAACAATTAAAAACTATTACTTACACTGAATGCCAATAGTAACGCAACATATACACGTATTTTCCATTTAATAAACCCCACAATCTTCTATGGAAGTTGACCAATTGTTCTTTGATTTTGAAGACTTATTATGATTTGACTTCAGAACATTACCAGAAATTTTCGATGTTCAGATTTTAATGTTTCCAAATTCTACATTTTAGAGAATAAAAATAAATTTTACACTTTAAATGTCGAATTTCCAATATACTGAACCCATTTCGCAAAGATAATTATAACTGCTATGCAGATGAACACTATGTGTCCAGAGTTGTCACAATTGTTGAAAAGAGGTAAGTTTTTAGTTTGACTCTCATCGGACTTATTGAAAGTTTCTGAACTGTAAATTCATGTGAGACCAAAACTTTTAGAGTACCATGTAGCCAAATGTTTGAAGAATCCGGTGAAAGATCATTTTTGTATGATTTTTCTAAAGAGACCAAGAGGGCATGGACTATTATGTGTTGTGTTTCTAGTGGCAATCATTATAAGATAAGAATACACATTACACAAATAACCAAGAAATACACACAACTTTAAACAAAGAAATAAAAACACTCAGATTGTATCTGTATGACACATGTTATTGTTTTTTTTTCCTTATATAAGTAAGATATATGTTTTAACACCTTTAGCAACATACAAAATCGTTTCATTAAAAAATATACTTGATTACAGTAAATGTTTAACTGGGTGTTATATGATGTCAAGGTCAACAGTTGAGTATATAATAAATGTTTTGGGAAGACTTTAAATACTACTTCCGCAATTACAATGCTAATGACTTATGACAGTACATGTAATAACTACCGACAAGATGAACACCTACTTTGGTTTAGTTTTAGCATAGTAAGCTATATTATGTTTCAAATTCTGCAATGCGTTCCTTCCGAAAGCATTTCTTCCTTTCTTCAAAAGTTTGCTCAAACTTTCTTGTAAATTCTGTATAATATTTTTCATTACATTTTGCATAATTTTCTATTGTATTTTATCACACTATATTTTTGACTTCTACTATGATGTCTTTTTAATATTTTTAGAAACGGTATCGTATACTATATATCAAAATAACACAAAGAAAACAATGTGTATGCAATTAAATAACTGCAGACTAAAACAATGGAAGAACTAAACACTACTATCAAACTCATGTGCCAGCATGTTTTGAAGAAACCAACAGCAAATTATTTACATTTGCAAAAACAGTGCATTGTATATCTTTGTTTTTTTATTAATGGTACTAACCATTATATTATTTGATACCTTATTACTTGTGCTTTTTATACTTATTTTTTCTGCCTTTTTGAGTCTTTTTTAAAACTTAAAATCAAAATAGAGGTTTGTGGTAAGACTGCCAATGCGCCAATTATCTACTATGGAATAAAAGACGAGAATGATGAAAACAACTATAGGTCATTGTGAGAAAGTCAACAGTTAGCAAGGCATATATGTCTTTTAGTAAGCTTTTAAAGGCACCGGAATGGAAAAAATGTAAAATAATTCAAAAGATAAAAAAAAAAACCGGCATAATTCATGCTTAGTTAACCAAATAAACAAATATGGTATACGACAACCAACGACCAGTGAAGGCTCTTGACATGCACATTATGGTATTGGCTAGGTTAAACGTGTTTGTGAGCGATCTACCATTCCCATAACCTAGGACAGTGACGTAACAGCATCTAATATAAATAAAATGTAAAAATTAGCTTTTAAAGATTTGACTCATTAAAAAGATTTGAGGCACACAGAAAATGAAAGCCCGGCAAAACTAATTTGAACTAGTATATATACCATTTTTTCTAGACTAAATTATCAACCATAGCAGCTAGCAGATCTAGTGTAAAAAGATCATAAAGAGTCTGTAAAAAGCATGGCATTATGCAGTCTCGAAATATATGTATCTACAGGATTACTTTATATCAATGTGTTTAAATTTACTAAAGCAACATCAATGTTAGTACCAATGACGACAATATTCAAAAATCGTACTACAAAGTTTAATGGATAACCATTCCAATAAAGTTTATACAAAGGATGAACCGTATCTAAATTATGGGCACTGTATAAAAAACATAACCATAAAGATTTTGATGTAGAAAGTAAAATAGAAAAAATATCGAACTCTAAGGAGGTGTGATATCTTTTTTCTATAGGAAGAGCCTTATGTGTTATCACTGTCGCATATTATAAGAACCCTGGGGTTTATACACAGCAATCTTTGTCAGATTCAATTGTGTATTTTGCCGAGATATATTTATTAAAAAAAAATTGTTGTTGAAAATATTTCTTAATTTGATTATCATTGAGCACCTCAATAGTTCGAACTGAATTTTATTGATCTTTATTATATTAAACTTTCTTTTTAAAACCTTTGGTGGCAATGACCGATGGACACATTGCTTCACTGCTTTGTCAGTAAAGATTTTTCAGCTGCTGTTTCGCTTGATTATCTATGGAGACACTTTTTAGAACTTTAAATACGATATATGACAAATATTTATACCATTACATAGTAATAACTTCATATTTTATAGAAAGAAAAAAACGCCCTTGCTATTAATTTTGTTTTGCCTTATCTGAAACATTACTCCCTATAATAAAAATATTGAATGGACGATTTGTTATGGTAAATAGGGAATTGTTTTTCTTTGAGACATGTTTTATTTTATTTCAATAGCTATCAAAATACTATTTACATAAAACTCCTCAAAATTAAAATATGTCATTAACACTAAAAAAGTCGCATTCGAATCAGAAGTTAAAATCGACGTTAACCTAGCTAGTATATATGACAAAAATGCATTGTCATTTTGTAAAAAAAAAAAATCAATGTATAATCAGATTGAAATAAAATTTAAGATTTTTGCATAATATGTTTATAACATAGCTATTTGAAAGGAAAAAAATGAACACACAAACATTGCTAAGGGAAGAAAATGGAGGCTTCGTGTTCCCTGGACACAAAGTCAGGTACATCGCAGTTTTGTCTGTTCAAAGTTAGATAGCCCACATAAAGTTCAATGTATCTCACGTTGATAAGCTGGCAGTTGCTGCGGTTTACTGTAGTATGCATTACTTTAATACAACGACACGCATTCGTCGAGTTCAAAGTACTTATTTTGTCAGAGACAAAACAATTCTAGATGCATTTGAGTTTCCACAATGAAGTAACGTTATGTTGAATTGTCGCTGATGTTTTTTTATTTCAAACATGATTTCCCATTGTGTCGGCAGCTGAAAAATATTAAAAAAAACAAAAGTACAACTTATTATATTAATGCATCTGATGTTGTTATCTTTTTGTCACGATATGTTCAGTTTTAATCGGCTTGCTTGCGTGTGTATTTTTTTTTCTTCGTTTTTATTGTTTTTATATTGCTAGTTACATCAGTCATTTTATCAACTTGGTTACAATTTTACAAAAGTATGCATTCAAATATAAGCAACCGATGATCATCTTTATGGAATATCTAGTTCATAAGAATAAATAATATTGAAATTGTAGCTAAACACTTAATGTGTACCCAAATATTTTTTATTAATGTAGATGTAATATTGTTCACGATGTTAAATCCGAGGAATGCATTGGAATTCGCACTTAGTACCTATTTAACTGGGTCATTCTTTCAAAGAACACTATGTTTTATTGCCAATAAGACTATACTTTATTCTTTAACTTTATACAAATTTAATTGTTCACTTTGAGAGTATATAAATTTTACAATACAATCCAGCTACTGCAACAATACAAAAGTACAATGTATACGTCACTGTAGTTAATTCGGATTACTGAGTCTCGGCAGTCTGACAGGAGGCAACTAATCCCCAACTCTCAGGTCAAACTTAACATTTTGCTTTAATTTTCATTAATTTGACTAGCAAGATCAAACGATATATAAATCCATTACTTTTTTTATTTTGTTTTATTGATGTTTTATAAAACTCCAAAAAATATCGTTTAACTTGATATCTTAAAAAGAAATAAAAAAATAATTTTGATGGCTGACTTCCAGGGTTGTAATAATTACCACCTGCTAAGGTAAATAAAAAATAACTGTTCTACAGAATTTCATAAAAAGTCTAATCTAATTTTCTATTGGTGTTACATGGCTTCTGAATTTACCAAACATATAAAGAAATTTGCTTTCTATAATAACAAACGAGTTAAGCAGTTGAAGTACTTGAATTTTGATTCATCGGCTTTTAGAAATAAATGTTTACGTATACCTGGCACGCTGCCGTTCTAAGATGTATGTGATAAAAAGGCGATTATCTGGTTATAAAATTTAAATTTTAAAACTGATATTAAGTTTGCCAAGCGTGCGAGATGACTTGTATGTTTAAGAAGACAGCAAATTGTTAAAAGAAACATCAAAGCCGGCCAGGTAATTATTGTTTGCCAATAACACAGACATATTTGGTTTTGTTCACTTTCTTCTGGGATACCTCACAAAGATCAAACTAACGTGCTGTGAAATTTCGCGCAGTGAAGCGAATGAAACATTCCTATCTTTAACATTGCATGTGTCACAGGTACACTTAGAGAACTCTTACTTCACCTGTGTGTGGGGGCGTAGAAATTTAAATGTCGTTCTGATCCAACATCTATTGACTCCTTGTCGATACACCTTATAATATATTAGCCACAGAAACTCTACCCAGGCATTGTTCGTTTGATATATGTTGTCGAATTAGTATATTATGATAATGTCTTTGGTAATCAGCTTTAACACATCTAATATATCAGTTTGCATGTTTTTGGTCCGTATTCTGTCCTCTATTCCTTACAACTCCCCTCCTAGTCACAATTAATATTCATTACGTGAATTCACTCTTTTTTTGTTATAATAAAATAAAGTGAGTACAAGAGAAGAATTTTAATGCGGCTTAAATCTTTCATAAAAGTAGAGTTACTTGGTACATTTGTATATAACCTCGTCACCCTGCTGTAAAAACGTTGATGACTTTGTAAACACAATAGTAACAAATAAAAGCAAGATGGACCACAAAATAAATCTTTTTCATTGCTCACTTTAAGTCTTTTTTTACCTTCCTTACATTATTTTGTTTACATTTTGCAAATATTTTTTTCGTTATGCTATATATATTATTATTTGCCTCTTAAATTCATTAAAGTACAATTAGCATATTAAAATGCACTTATTCCATCGTTTTCTAATTATCTAATACCTCTTTGTCTCGATCCTGTATTGACCTGTTCATTCTCGTTTATACCTACTTTGCAGCTCGAATATCCTGCCTGCATATTATTTTGAGACGTTGCTTGTTTTTTTTGTTGTATGGATCAAATTGATTACTGTTGCTTGTTTTATTCTAAAAACAAACGGGGAGCTTAACGCATTAGGGAGATAACTCTTTATAAGTCAACAAAAATATTTCAGAAAGCATTAACAGCCAAAAAGACATTTGCCCTATAGGATTTTTATGAAAAACAGTGTCACAATTTTAATGAAATATTGAAGTTTGTTCCAATTGAGATATCTATGTTTGTCTAAAAACAAATTTGGAAAATTAATCAAGCCGGTTTTTTATGATGTTTATATATGAAGAAAAAAGAAGATGTGGCATGATTGCCAATAATACAACTCTCCACAAGAGATCATGCATGTATTCTTTATCTGTGTGCATTGCTAACATTTGGTGTTTACGTACATTGTAGTGTATACTATAGAATTATATTTTTTCATTTGAATTTGAAATATAAATTTTATAATACTTTCAACGTTTATACAATCTGAACAATTACGAGAGGTTAACGTAAAAGTGTCCAAAGACCGCGTAAGGAATTATTTATTCTCGTCATTGAAGAATCTTTATATAAATTTTAGAACGGAATACAATGTTTAAATATATATGATGGTTTATGTTCTAATTTTACCATGTTTACTGCAGGCAGTGCAGTCTTTTTAAATTGGGACAAGAATTTAAAAAAAAAAAAATAGCCGTGTTCATCGTCAAAAATAGCAAATCATACGTGTGTGTACTCTAGTCCTCTTTTTTTAATGTGCACACGAAACTGACAGGTGTGAATGCTTAAGAAGATACTTAATGTCTACTGATTCGAGTAATCTTTCGAAAATGTAAAGAATTTAAAAAATAGCAACAAATGCACATTTATCTAAAATTATGTAGTATATGCATCAGTAAATAGACATTTGCATAAACTGTCAATCAACTAAATGTCATTCGTTTAAATTGGTTTATGTTAAAAAATAAAGTCAAATCCGGCATTTATGTTTTTTGCAATGCTTCTTTTATCACAGTTTCTTGATACAAGTTCAATAAAAATAAAAATTAGAAATTAATTATTTTGACCTTTTTAAAATAAAAGTATAAAAGCATTACCACTCATTTGAAAACATAAGCATGTTAAAGCTTCATTTCAATAGTGTATCAGATGAGACATGGGCATTATTGAAGTAAAGGCCATTGACACAAGAAAAAATCTGTTGATCTTTATTGAAATTGTAATATGAAAGACGCAAACATGTTTTCGTTATAACCAATTTCACGCTTATTTGAGGCGAGGTCCGTATCTCTTTATGTTATTTGACCATATAAGGATTGTATTAATGTGAACTTCTTTGGCCATCCTTGTTGAGCTGTATAAGATACTGAATTGCCTTGTCTCGCACAAAATTATTTAGGAAAAAGTTTTCAAGGTCATAGAATGATGAACATGCAACAGTCAAGGAATAGCAAACAAACAATATTGACTAGACGTATAAATAAATACCTCATCTGATAAAATCCAGACGGGTCATTGTACTCCCCTTTTTCATTCCCGCTTTTCTCTTTTCTAATGCTGTTTAGGCTATCTTACCCATCTTTGCTTTGTAAAGGGTTATTTAAATGAACTTTGGCCTATTCAATTCTAATTTCTATGATTGCATTGTAACTGTTTTAAGTACAGCTTTACTTAACATAAAAAAGAAGAAATGGTATGATTGCTAATTAGAAAAACTTTTAACAAGATACCAAATAACATAGAAGGTAACTTCGACAAAACAGCTATTTTACATATTTTGAAATGTTAATCATGACATGGCTTATAATTTTTTTGAATATCTCGCGATCTGTCACTATTTTCATTGTTTTACATATGTGATATAAAATTAGTATAAGAAACCTTGAATTCGTGCTATGATGTTTCGTTGGGGAGGGAAGCTGGAATCACGTAACGTTTTTTTAAATTTTTAATTCCAGTCAAAATCTAATCTCTTGTTTGTTTGTTTTTTATAAACACGTACGGATCCTATTTCTTTTTATTCCAGGTTCCTTTTGATCATATATAGCTCAAAATGTTTGTTTATATCAATACATCTCCTCTCGTTGTCAATATAATGGAATTTGATGCGACTGTCATAAAAGTGAGAGGTTTAGCTAGCTATAAAACCAGGTTCGATCCACCATTTTCTACATAATAAAATGCCTGTACCAAATCAGGAATATGACAGTTGTTATCCATTCGTTTGATGTGTTTAATGTGTTACTTTCAATGTTCAAAACATAATATACATGTTGCTAAAATGCACTCAGCTTCTTTATGTCAACAAGTTCAGAAAGATTTCTTATAATTATGCTACATTAAAGGCTGCAATCTACAGGAATTACATTTCAGCGTTCTCGATCTTTTGACTTAGAACAGAAGACTTATCTTATCTTTACACATCAATTTCTCGGAGACACAGGCACTTGTCGCTACAAAAACAATTACATATATATTATCATATAACAGTTTATAAGTTAACAAATAAATAAGAGTCTGGTCAAGCGCCTGTTCTTAGTGTGTAGTAGAAAAATATAGTCGTTTTAAAATATTAGGATGGAAACTCACACTTAGTGTTTCAAAGTCATGGTCAACTGGAACCGCCATACACATCTGTGACGGGATGTTCAAAATTAGTAATGACTCATTGAGGACATTTCGGAGTTTAGTATGACGTCAATTATCACCAAACTAGTACATATTTTAATTTATGGGTCAGCTGAAGCGCGCCTCGGTGCGGGATTTTCTTGCTGTATTGAAGACCCATTGGTGACCGTCGGCTGTTTTATGCCCTTTGGTCGGGTTGTTGTCTCTTTGGGCCACCCCCATTTCCATTCTCAATTTAAACATAATTGTGCTGAAACCGATTTCCCACTTACTGCTTTTGTCATAATATTTAACCCTTTAAATGCATAACTACTGATAAACATTTACTAAACGATATTGTTTATTCAATTTATGGTTATTTAATTGCAGGTTGTCCGAATATTACAATACCATTAGTCTATTCAACAACCAAATCGATCAACCAATCACAATTTGTCATCTATGTCATTGTTCAGCTGCATATACATTGTACAAAATTTCAGCATTTAAAAATCATCAGTGTAAAGAAATCGTGATACATTTTACAAAAACCCAGCGGGTTCTCAGTTCCATAAATAAATCTGAATTCTGTACTAACCGACATTTTATAAAATATTTATTTATCGTAAGTATTTTGCTTTGTCATTTTCATGAAAAGTAAACAAACAAGACAAACAAATTTGATGATATTCAAAACCGAACTAATTAAAAAGACATAAACGACAATAATAACATATAAATATTATCTCGTCAAGGTGAAATCTAACACTTACGAATTACTCCTATAATTAGCATAATCTAATTTAGATAAATGAGAATAAAAAAAAATAGGGCTTTTATACATCTGATTTTTCGTACGTTTGTCCACGTTTTGTACCCACCATCTTAAGATTATGTTAAAAGAAACTTTCACAAAAACTTATGTATATACAGGAATTGAACACCTTTATTTTTTTTTACAAGTTGTATCCTCAATACCTACAGTACGGGTAGAAATCTAGTATCTGCGGTGCCACCGTGAACAAAAACTTATTTAAAAGAAACTCTCATGCAAAGAGTGGATTTTTTCTTATACATAAATGTCATTTGTGAATCTCTTATTTTATTTTTCAAACATAATATTCGGGAACTTCATCCAGAAAAATGGCTTAGCCACATAAATAAATAGGAGATAAGTATTAATTTGTCATCTTCGCTAGCCGAGGGTTACGATCCACTCCCATTCTCTCCACCATCCCTTAATCCGCCATGAGTGGAGAGGAGAGGAGTGATTCGTAACCCTTGGCTAGCGAAGATGTAATTTGCGAGCTCAGTTTATATATACCATTTTTCTTGTTGTTAAAACGTCTACCGTATCCATTATCTTATCACCATAAATATGTATTTCATAATAATAAATTTTAAGAAAAATGATCAATTACATGTATAAGTGTGAAGTTTTATCACCTTAAGTGACGAAGTAAAGATAATGTAACGCTGAGCATGACAAGCAGAATTTAAGTTTTTATATATCTCATTTGTTACGATATTCCAAGTTTCGGTTTTGTTAAGTCAACTTTTCTTAGAAGATGTATCTTCTAACATTAAAGGTATTTACCCAAGGATTTTAAATTGCAATGTTGAATTCATCTCTGTGCACGTGCAATGGAGGACATCATGGTTCGGTTGTCGGTTACGGAATTTCAGTGTCCAAAATGACCACATAATTGTATTATTTATCATAGCCACAATATCTTTCCCCATTCCTTATTATTAACCTACCACCGAATACGACGCAAAGTCGTACTTTACCTGTTAAAAGCCACACGACGGGTGACAGTGATGGAGCAAGAAGTCCTTAATCTTCCAAGACAAATCCTTAACAAACTCATCAAACTAAGAACTTGATTATATTTTTGGTATCTATCGCCGCTATTTCATATTATATGCATAGCATGGTTCTAACAAAAATCTGTTTGGTCTGTATCTAAATATGTTTTTACGTCTTTCCTTGAAAACTGTTAAGTTTCTTTCTTGTTTAATATTGAGGAAACAGTTCGGTGATAAAGAATAGTAATGTTATGTGTCTTTTTACTATACAAAGAAAGACAGGAAATGTAGGTCATTTTTAATTAATAGTTTTGTGTCCCTAAGCAATATAGGCCAATGTTATATTCTTATTCAAACGCCAATCAAAACATTTGGTTTGTTGCTTTAGTTTTGCTTACGTAATTTATTAATTGTATAGACATATTCTCATGTTTTTGAACTACTTTGCATTTTGTTCAAATTCATATTTCATAAACGTTTTATCAAATCCTACACATAATGCCTGATTAGAATAAACGATAACTGAATCTTTAAATTTATGTTAGGTAATGAAAAGAGAATTCACATTCATTTTCATTACAAGAATAGCTGAGTTTTATTTACACATCATATTATAATATGCATTGTCATTATAGTATCATATAGACCGTAAAACAACGATCAATCAAGCGTCATTTCTGGTTTGGGGGACTTCCTTATGCGCGTGGCAAGCACGCGTAATGATTGACGAAAAGACTTTCGCTAAAAAGGAATCGGAAATGATGTACTTTTCAAAATTATATTTTTTTTGTTAACTTAAGAATGTTAGTAAATTAGCAATAAAGTGTTTAAAAAGGGTGTATGAAGTGTTAATTGAGTCATCACCCAGCACAACCTTCATAATGAAGTGACAATCTTCTGTCACTAACTTGTCAAGTTATGAATAATAATTTCTCCGTCCTGTCAATCATTCAGGGTGAGGTAAAATCATACAAAATATGACTAAATAGAAAAACGTTCTAATAAATCGAAATGTAAAAGGTCAAAAATATATTTTTTCCCCAATAGTTTACTTATATATTACCTTCAGTATATTTATATATATCTGATGATTCAGGATCACACGCATCCTATCAGAAAGCTTGGTCTTAGAGGTTAACAGAGTTTAATGTGGTTGTGTCATACAGATGAAGTAAAGAGTAAACACTCAATTATTTTAAATCGCCAATAACAATTTCATTAAAAAAAACACACACATGTGATAAGTGACTATCCTGAAATGAATAAACAAATATTAATCAATCGTAAGCTGTAAGAAATATAGAGAGAAGACTTTCTTTTGGAACATAACCTCATTTACCATCATACACATTAAGGGATTGCAATGACATCCTCGCATTTACCCCAAATTGATCATGATAAAATGGGTAGTAGCAAACTAAAACCCTTTTATGTTCATAGCTACAAACACAGCAGATATATGATATAATCAAATATACTAGCTATTGGGACATATGAAAACAAACAATCCTGTGTTAAACCTTCATTCTGAAGTATTTTCTATTCGAATTCTGTATTATAATTTTATATTTTTATTTTTCAAGTAAGCATAACCCTCGGCACTATGTAAAACATTGAGAAAAAATGTATGGCATCGTGTGGCGTCTCTGCGACCGGTTATAAAAACTACCCAGGTTATCTTGCGGCCTTAACTTCTTCAAGTCGCTATTGCAAAATTTTTGAAAAAAAGAGTTATTGGAAATTGAAATCCGGATGCTGGATGTAGTAGATGTACACAGAATTGGGGAAATAATAAAACATAAATTACTCAAGACATGCTCATAAATTTCAATACGATAATGCACAAAAGAACATACGCAGTATTAATATACAAAAGAACATACGCAGTATAAATATACAAAAGAACATAGTTATTACGCAGTATAAATAAATGTGACATGTTAAGTGCTACGATGACTCCAATATGCTTTGCAATAGACTTTCTGACGGATTATATTCTTAATAATTAATATATATTTGTATTCATTTTACTTATAATCACTCAATTTCTTGAAATTCACATTTCTTGTATATTTTAACGTTGACCGATAAAACCGAAAAGGGCTTAATTTGAAATAAACCTTGACAATGCATTATAGATATCCCTGTATTTCGCTTGATTTTTATAACTGCAAATTTCCAAAAAAATAAATATCTGCATGTTTTTCAAATTATATTTTATCATTTTAAGTTATCACAGTAAAAACATATTCCATTTATTTTATAGAAACTTGATTTTTTTTTATAATCATAGTTACGATTGATTTAGAATCGGTGAGTTGTAGAACAGCGAAATGGAGAAAAGAAAAAAGAAGGCAAACAAAAAGCACAAATAGAATAAAGTCTGACAACACAATGTCCAAACGATTAAGAACAGAAAATCAAGTAATTACAAGAAACTAACCATTAAACTAGAGTCAGAGAAACGAGATCCCCGCCGAAAAACTGTGCTAAAGAAAAAGACATTCATCATTAAAAAGATTACTCCGGTAAAAATCCAATTTAAGTCAAAACTTGTAAAACGCTATCTCACAATAGCAGATAACCTATCGGTACATATTAGTTCATTAATCCTTCAACTTGACATATAATGTTATGGAAAAATTTGAATAAAAACGCGGTTTTCAAGATAAATTATGGAGAACACAGTGTAACCTGTTCAAAGAACACAGACATTGAAAACAAATAACATACAAACAACACAATAATGAAACACAGCACCAGAAATCCTTTAAAACAAACCCAATGGTAAATTCAGTGACTCTATCGGATAAGAAGATCTTACCCAACAAGTAACATATGCAGTGTTAATCATGGAGGTAAAATCTTGCGAAAAATAACTTTTATTGATTTTGTAAACGAGGAAAGAAGAACAAAATTTTGACAACGACAAGTGGAACATATCCAGTGTCAATATGTGACTGAGATTTCCTTTTGCGGTCAACCAAATCACGATGGCTTCCATAAAACTTCGAAAGAGGTGACGTCAATTTATCTTTAAAAAGGTTGAAAAAGCTTCCTTGTAAGCAGCGCCTGTCTCTTTATGCACCACGATATGCAACTAAGTCACGAATAACAGCACCATCTGCGTTATATATGATATAAAGTATATACATGTGCTCAGAAACAAAATTTGACAATAAAAAAAAAAAAAAAAAAACTTATCTATTTAAGCTCAACAATCCGGCACTGTCCTTTTCTAGACGAGATTCAAGATAAGAATTTATTGTTACTTTTCTCAGAAACCAAACGTTGAAATAGCTGAGACACGTTTATTTATTGTCTATTTGTTTTCGTTTGATTAGTTTGCCAACCTACTGACTCTTGTGTATAAATTCATCTCCGCCAATTCAAGGTACTTGATATTTTGCATAAAGTATTAGCCAGTTTGGTTGTAGTTGAATTAGGAGAATTTTTTAAACACTGTTTCATTAATGAAGCATCTACATATGAATTTGGAGAATTTTGTAAACACTGTTTCATTAATGAAGTATCTACATATGAATTTGGAGAATTTTGTAAACACTGTTTCATTAATGAAGCATCTACATATGAATAAGAGAATTTTGTAAACACTGTTTCATTAATGAAGCATCTACATATTAATCTGTAGAATTTTGATATTAGTTGTTTTATCAGTACTATTTTAATTAGTCTTGTGGTCTTCGTCAATCACAAATGTCTCTTTTCTCAAAAGCTGAGTAATTATTGACCTTTAGAAAATTCCTTTTAGATGCGTTTTGTCAATTGATATCTCATTGACAATGAAAACAGTATTTTTTGTTAATCTGGTATCAATAGGCCTGATACAACTATATGTGTTGTTCCAGTTACCCTACCTACCCGACATTTTAGTCTTTATAATAGAAGAGGGACGAAAGATACCAAAGGGACAGTCTTTATAATAGCCTACCCTAAAGATTTTTTTGTCATTTTAAATTAAGCACTGTTAAAGTCAAAATGTTGCTCCAATAGACTCAATGAAAAAAAAACCATAAATTTAAAAAAAAAATCCTACTTACCTACCCTAACTTTTTTTTAGATGTAACTGGATCCACACATACTATTATATTTGACCTTAGAAATATTTTCTTATTTTCCCATAGCTCGTCTCAATCTAAGAGACTCGTGCAGGATTACTGTAACTTTTTATATGGAAGACTTCTTTAGGGTTGGGTGTTTTTCAAGATTTAGAAAAAAACTACTTTGAAATAGTGAGACTTAGCAGCTGTGATGAAACATCCCGGGATTATGGAACATCAGAAGGTAATAAGTCTTCTACTCCAAACGAATATGCTCTCTCTCTCTCTCTCTCTCTCTCTCTCTCTCTCTCTCTCTCTCTCTCTCTCTCTCTCTCTCTCTCTCTCTCTCAAGAGTCTTCTTTGAAGTCCAATGGTTTTAATCATCTTCAATAGGACATCGATTTTCTCATGGTACTATGATTTTCATCATCACCAACTTTTTGTATTTTTATTTTATAATAGTTGGACTTCTAACCAAAAAAAGTAATCTACCATTACGGTTGGAAATTTCAGCTTCCTGTCATGGACGAATTTCAACTCCCAGTCCTGTGACATACCATGGATTCCACTTCTGCACTTCTTTGCTTTCTTCATTTTTGTAGACCACTTTCAACCTTGCTGATAATTCACAATACCCCGTTACATTATTGTCTACTTTTACACACTGTTCCAATGATGTCTTTTTGTCGATGTTTGTACTCTGTTTTGTCTATTGCATTCGTTGCCACTCACTTCCTTTTTGTATGTATTTTGACTCATGCCTCTTTAACTTTATCATCATTGAAATATTGAGACGCGCCGTTCTTGTCTTAAGCTCTTGGTCGTGATTGTTGATATGGACAACACTAATTTTTCTGACTAGCTTTATACCTCCGTTAAAGAGAAACACGGGATATCATCTTTTGTGTTACGGTCTGGTTTTCCAATCTATATCCCGATCATTGTTTGTAGAGAGCCATACGATACAGTTGGCCACACAAGTCTGGGTAACAATTAATGGTATAAGATTCTTGCTTAAAATTTCCCTGGCGTACCAGATTTGTCCATAGCTACCCAGTATTCCCGTTTCGTTTACAAAAGGCACATCAACGACGCTAGATAAGGAAAGGGAAAATAATGTGCAAAGTCGAGACTAAAAGTTTCGAAAGGTTTTGCAAAATACAACTCGTGTAATATTTTCCTGTGGTAGAAATTTCTTAGTATTTCGATAAACTCAAAATTTTAATACCGTTGAATCTTGAATGTATTCAATCAAAGAAGATTGTCAGATTCCTGGTGATCTTATCTGGTTATCATAATTTAGAAAGACCTCCTTTATAAATTTGTGTGGTATTGTGCAATATGCGTATGTCATATCTAGCAAGGCTATTGCAAAGTTTGTTTTGGTGTCTATAATCTCCGTTATCAACTGAGATATTACACCTGTGAGCTCCAAGCATCCTGTACACCATCTGACCCGTCCTTTCTGCACCACGGTTTTTATGAAATTATTTTCTGACATAAATACTGTGTTGTAATCCTTCTTGTTAACACAGTAGGATGGTACCTGACCCTTCATCAAGATGACTCTTATGAGTCTCCAGTTTGCTGAGAAGTTTGGTAATGTTTAAATCTTTAAAGTCTTTTAGATTTGGTTCATTCTAGAGGCTTATGAGGATGTATCTTTGCTATTTTTTTTCCCATTGCGGTTGGTCTCTTCTTTTTTAAATTTATCGACAAAGTTTGATTCAGGAAACACTGATATATAGGTAAATAAAGGCAACAGTAGTATACCGCTGTTCAAAAATCATAAATCCATGGACAAAAAACAAATCGGGGTAACAAACTAAAACTGAGGGAAACGCATTAAATACAAGAGAACAACGACACAACATTAAAATATAACACACACACACACACACACACACACACACACACACATACATGTCTAAGGTGTCAAGTGGGGACACCTGCTACAACACGATCAAATGGGGACTTCTTTCGTGTAGGTCTTGTGTTTAATTTAATATCAGATTTGCTTACAAAAGAACTTATTATAATCGCATGTAACAGTTGGTAGCTTAGAAACGTCATTTGAATGACATAAATTAAGTGAACTAAATGGGGACACACAAATTATACACACATCTATGGTATCAGCTTTCTAAATGGGGACTATTAATGGCATTTATTTCGTGAATTAATTGGGGACACACAGTATGATATGAGATTTCTAAATGAGGACTTTTAGTCTTATCAAAGATATCTAAGTGGGGACATTAGTGTCTCAATGGAATGCATCAAAATGGGATCATTTTATGTAATTAAACCATTGGCAGCGGTCTCTATTCAAATGAACCAACTGATGAAGATGAAATTATGTATACGGACCTGTGTTCTAGGTGTCATTTACCTAGAACATCTCAGAATTAGTGTTATATGAAAGTTATCTAGGGTTATAAACTTCAAACATCTCAGTAAGAGTGTTTCAGAACATTCCCTACAGATAAAAACCTGGAACAACTCATTGTCAGTGATGTGGAAATATTTGCTGTCAGTGGTCATTCACCTAGAATATCTTAGTATTATATGAAAGTTTTATAGGGTTCATATCCCTTTTAAGACTTAGTATCAGTGTTATATACCGTTGTCTAGGGTCCATATCACTTGAAAAGCACAGAACCAGTGTTATAGGAACGCTATCTAGGGGTCATACCACTCGATTTACTCAGTGCCAGTGTTTAAAAACGTTAACGCATCCCTGGAAAAACTCAGCAACAGTGTTTATACACCTCGAATAACTCTGTACTAGTGTTGTATAAACGTAAGCTAGGGGACACAAATATAAATGCCCAAATAACATCAAGTAGGGACACGTATGCTTGTCAAAGTAAAATTAAGTGGAGACACACATGATAGATTCTTACTAAATGGGGACATTTTTTGTTGAAATTTTGAGAAATCGTAGTCTTAATTTTAATTCATTTATAGGTATAGCCCTGAAATAAAAGTCAATTCAAATCTTATACAAACATAATCCAAACAACATACTTCTTAAAAATATGTACTAGTAACAGTGCTTAATGCACGTTATCTAGGCTTCATATCCCTTGAAAAACTCATGACCAATGTTATATGAATGTTATCTAGGCTTCATATCCCTTGAAAAACTAATGAGCAATGTTATATGAAAGTTATCTAGGCTTCATATCCCTTAAAAAGAATCATAACCAATGTTATATGAATGTTATCTAGGCTTCATATCCCTTGAAAAACTCATGACCAATGTTATATGAATGTTATCTAGGCTTCATATCCCTTGAAAAACTAATGAGCAATGTTATATGAAAGTTATCTAGGCTTCATATCCCTTAAAAAGAATCATAACCAATGTTATATGAATGTTATCTAGGCTTCATATCCCTAGAAAAACTCATGACCAATGTTATATGAATGTTATCTAGGCTTCATATCCCTTGCAAAACTCATGACCAATGTTATATGAAAGTTATCAAGGGTGCATATCCCTTGAAAAACTCACAACCAACGTTTATGAATGTTATCTAGGCTTCATATCTCTTGAAAAACTCATGATCAATGATATATGAAAGTTATCTAGGCTTCATATACCTTGCAAAACTCATGACCAATGTTATATGAATGTTATCTAGGCTTCATATCCCTTGAAAAACTCATGACCAATGTTATATGAATTTTATCTAGGCTTCATATCCCTTGAAAAACTCATGAGCAATGTTATATGAATGTTATCTAGGCTTCATATCCCTTGAAAAACTCATGACCAATGTTATATGAAAGTTATCTAGGCTAAATATCCCTTGAAAAACTCATGACCAATGTCATATGAAAGTTATCTAGGCTTCATATCTCTTGAAAAACTCATGACCAATGTTATATGAAAATTATAAAGGCTTCATATCCCTTGAAAAACTCATGACCAATGTTATATGAAAATTATAAAGGCTTCATATGCCTTGAAAAACTCATGACCAATGTTATATGAATGTTATCTAGGCTTCATATCCCTTGAAAAACTCATGACTAATGTTATATGAATGTTATCTAATCTTCATATCTCTTGAAAAACTCATGACCAATGTTATATGAATGATATCTAGTGTGCATATCCCTTGAAAAACTCATGACCAATGTTATATGAAAGTTATCTAGGGTTCATATCTCGTGTAAAACACAGGACCAATGTTATATGAATGTTATCTAGGGTTCATATCTCTTGTAAAACAAAGGATTTGTGTTATGGAAATGTTATCTAGGGTGCATATCTCTTGAAAAACTCATCACCAATGTTATATGAAAGTTATCTAGGGTTCATATCCCTTGTAAAACTCATGACCAATGTTATATGAAAGTTATCTATGGTTCATATCTCTTGTAAAACAAAGGATCTGTGTTATAGAAATGTTATTTAGGATTTATATCGCTTGTAAAATATAGGACCTGTGTTATAGGAATGTTATCTATGGTGCATATCGCTTGTAAAACACGGGACCTGTGTTAAAGGAATGTTATCTAGGCTTCATATCTCTTGAAATACTCATGACCAATGTTATATGAAAGTTATCTAGGGTTCATATCTCGTGTAAAGCAGATGACCTGCGTTATAGGAATGTTATCTAAGGTTCATATCTCTTGTAAAACACAGGATATGTGTTATAGGCATGGTATCTAGGGTTCATATCTCTTGTAAAACACAGGACCTGTATAATATGAATGTTATCTAAGGTTCATATCCCTAATACAACACAGGACCTGGGTTATAAGAATGTTATTTAGGGTTCATTTCTCTTTTAAAACACAGGACCTGTGTTATAGGAATGTTATCTAGGGTTCATATCGCTTGTAAAACACGAGACCAATGGTATAGGAATGTTATCTATAGTTCATATTCCTTTTAAAACACATTACCTGTGTTATAGGAATGTTATCTAGGGTTCATATCTCTTGTAAAACATAGGACCTGTTTTTTAGACACTTATCTAGGGTTCATATCTCTTGTAAAACACAGGACATGTGTTATAGGAATGTTGTCGAGGGTTCATATCTCTTGTAAACCATAGGACCTGAGTTATACTAATGTTATCTATGGTTCATATCTCTTGTAAAACACATTACCTATGTTATAGGAATGTTATCCAGGGTTCATATCTCTTGTAAAACAAAGGACCTGTGTTTTAGGAATGTTATTTAGGGTTCATATTTCTTGTAAAACACATTACCTATGTTATAGGAATGTTATCTAGGATTCATATCTCTTGTAAACCAAAGGACCTGTGTTATAGGAATATTATCTAGGGTTCATATCCTTTGTACAACAAAGAACCAGTGTTATAGGAATGTTATCTAGGGTTCACATCCCTTATGAAACAAAGAACCTGTGTTATAGGAATGTTCTCTAGGGTCCATACCCCTTATAAAACAAAGAACCTATGTTATATGAATATTATCTAAGGTTCATATCCCTTGTAAAACACATGACATGTGTTATAGGAATGTTATCTAGGGTTCATATCCCTTGTAAAACACAGGACTTGTGTTATAAGAACTTTATCTAGGATTCATATCGCTTGTGAAACACAGAACCTATGTTCTAGGAATATTATCTAAGGTTCATATCCCTTGTAAAACACATGACATGTCTTATAGGAATGTTATCTAGGGTTCATATCCCTTATGAAACGAAGAACCTGTGTTATAGGAATGTTTTCTAGGATTCGTATCCCTTGTAAAACACTGCTCTGTGTTATGCAAATGTTATCTATGGTTCATATCTCTGTTTTGAGGAGACAGGACTTGTAAAACACAGGAACCGTGTTATAGGAATGTTATCTAGGGTTTATATCTCTTGTAAAACATAGAACTTGTGTTATATGAATGTTATCTAGGGTTCATATCGCCTGTGAAACACATGACCTGTGTTAAAGGAATGTTATCTAGGGTTCGTATCTCTTGTAAAACATAGAACCTGTTTTATAGAAATGTTATCTAGGGTTCATATCTCTTGCAAAACATAGAACCTGTGTTATAGGAATGTTATCTTGGGTTTATATCCCTTGTCAAACATAGGACCTGTGTTATAGGAATGTTATCTAGGGTTCATATCTCTTGATAAACACAACACCTGTGTTATAGGAATGTTATCTAGGGTTCATATCTCTTGTAAAACATAGAACCTGTGTTATAGGAATGTTATCTAGGTACATATCCCTTGTAACACACAGGACCCGTGTTATAGGAATGTTGTCTAGGGTTCATATCTCTTGTAAAACATAGAACCTGTTTTATAGAAATGTTATCTAGGGTTCATATCTCTTGCAAAACATAGAACCTGTGTTATAGGAATGTTATCTTGGGTTTATATCCCTTGTCAAACATAGGACCTGTGTTATAGGAATGTTATCTAGGGTTCATATCTCTTGATAAACACAACACCTGTGTTATAGGAATGTTATCTAGGGTTCATATCTCTTGTAAAACATAGAACCTGTGTTATAGGAATGTTATCTAGGTACATATCCCTTGTAAAAGACAGGACCCGTGTTATAGGAATGTTATCTAGGGTTCATATATCTTGTAACACATACAACCTGTGTTATAGGAATGTTATCTAGGGTTCATATCTCTTGTAAAACATAGAACCTGTGTTATAGGAATGTTATCTAGGGTTCATATCTCCTGTGAAACACATGACCTGTGTTATAGGAATGGTATCTAGGGTTCATATCCCTTGTAAAACACAGGAACCCTGTTATAGGAATGTTATCTAGGGTTTATATCTCTTGTTAAACATAGAACTTGTGTTATATGAATGTTATCTAGGGTTCATATCGCCTGTGAAACACATGACCTGTGTTAAAGGAATGTTATCTAGGGTTCGTATCCCGTGTAACACACAGGACCCGTGTTATAGGAATGTTGTCTAGGGTTCATATCTCTTGTAAAACATAGAACCTGTTTTATAGGAATGTTATCTAGGGTTCATATCTCTTGCAAAACATAGAACCTGTGTTATAGGAATGTTATCTTGGGTTTATATCCCTTGTCAAACATAGGACCTGTGTTATAGGAATGTTATCTAGGGTTCATATCTCTTGATAAACACAAGACCTGTGTTATAGGAATGTTATCTAGGGTTCATATCTCTTGTAAAACATAGAACCTGTGTTATAGGAATGTTATCTAGGTTCATATCCCTTGTAAAACACAGGACCCGTGTTATAGGAATGTTATCTAGGGTTCATATATCTTGTAAAACATAGAACCTGTGTTATAGGAATGTTATCTAGGGATAATATCTCTTGTAAAACAAAGGTCCTGTGTTATAGCAATGTTATCTAGGGTTCATATCTCTTGTAAAACACATTACCTATGTTATAAAAATATTATCTAGGGTTCATATCCCTTGTAAAACAAAGGACCTGTGTTATAGTAATGTTATCTATGGTTCATATCCCTTGTAAAACAAAGGAACTGTGTTTTAGGAATGTTATTTATTATACAAATGTTATCTCTGGTTCATATCTCTTGTGAAACACATGACATGTGTTATAAGAACGTTATCTAGGGTTATATCCCTTGTTAAACACAGGACCTGTGTTAAAAGAATGTTATCTATGGTTCATATCCCTTGTAAAACAAAGAACCTGTGTTTTAGGAATGTTATTTATTATACAAATGTTATCTCTTGTTCATATCTCCTGTGAAACACATGACATGTGTTATAAGAACGTTATCTAGGGTTCATATCCCTTGTGAAACACTGGACCTGTGTTATAGGTATGTTATCTAGGGTTCATTGCGCTTGTAAAACACAGGAGCTGTGTTATAGGAATGTTATCAATGGTTGATATCGCTTATTAAAAAGAGAACTCTGTTATAGTAATGTTTTCTAGGGTTCATATCCCTTGTTAAACACATTATCTGTGGTGTAGGATTGTCATCTAGGGTTCATATCGCTTGTAAAACACGGCACCTGTGTTATAGGAATGTTATCCAGGGTTCATATCCCTTTTAATTTTAAACACAGAACCTGTGTTATAGGATTGTTATCTTGGGTATATATCCCTTGTCAAACATAGGACCTGTGTTATAGGAATGTTATCCAGGGTTGATATCTCTTGATAAACACAAAACCTGTGTTATAGGAATGTTATCTAGGGTTCATATCTCTTGTAGAACATAGAACCTGTGTTATAGGAATGTTATCTAGGTTCATATCCCTTGTAAAACACAGGACCCGTGTTATAGGAATGTTATCTAGGGTTCATATATCTTGTAAAACATAGAACCTGTGTTATAGGAATGTTATCTAGGGTTCATATCTCTTGTAAAACATAGAACCTGTGTTATAGGAATGTTATCTAGGGTTCATATCTCTTGTAAAACATAGAACCTGTGTTATAGGAATGTTATCTAGGGTTCATATCTCTTGTGAAACACATGACCTGTGTTATAGGAATGGTATCTAGGGTTCATATCCCTTGTAAAACACAGGAACCGTGTTATAGGAATGTTATCTAGGGTTTATATCTCTTGTAAAACATAGAACTTGTGTTATATGAATGTTATCTAGGGTTCATATTGCCTGTGAAACACATGACCTGTGTTAAAGGAATGTTATCTAGGGTTCGTATCCCGTGTAACACACAGGACCCGTGTTATAGGAATGTTGTCTAGGGTCAATATCTCTTGTAAAACATATAACCTGTTTTATAGGAATGTTATCTAGGGTTCATATCTCTTGCAAAACATAGAACCTGTGTTATAGGAATGTTATCTTGGGTTTATATCCCTTGTCAAACATAGGACCTGTGTTATAGGAATGTTATCTAGGGTTCATATCTTTTGATAAACACAAAACCTTAATTATAGGAATGTTATCTAGGGTTCATATTTCTTGTAAAACATAGAACCTGTGTTATAGGAATGTTATCTAGGTTCATATCCCTTGTAAAACACACGACCCGTGTTATAGGAATGTTATCTAGGGTTCATATATCTTGTAAAACATAGAACCTGTGTTATAGGAATGTTATCTAGGTTTCATATCTCTTGTAAAACATAGAACCTGTGTTATAGGAATGCTATCTAGGGTTCATATCTCTTGTGAAACACATGACCTGTGTTATAGGAATGGTATCTAGGGTTCATATCCCTTGTAAAACACAGGAACCGTGTTATAGGAATGTTATCTAGGGTTTATATCTCTTGTAAAACATAGAACTTGTGTTATATGAATGTTATCTAGGGTTCATATCGCCTGTGAAAGACATAACCTGTGTTAAAGGAATGTTATCTAGGGTTCGTATCCCGTGTAACACAGGACCCGTGTTATAGGAATGTTGTCTAGGGTTCATATCTCTTGTAAAACATAGAACCTGTTTTATAGGAATGTTATCTAGGGTTCATATCTCTTGCAAAACATAGAACCTGTGTTATAGGAATGTTATCTAGGGTTCATATCTCTTGTAAAACATAGAACTTGTATTATATGAATGTTATCTAGGTTTCATATCGCCTGTGAAACACATGACCTGTGTTAAAGGAATGTTATCAAGGGTTCATATCGTCTGTAAAACACACGATTTGTATTATAGGAATGTTGTCTAGGATTCATATCGCTTGTAAAACACATGACCTGTGTAATAAAAATGCTACAATGTATCTAGGGTTCATATCCATTGTAAAATACAGGACCTGTGTTATAGGAATGTTATCTAGGGTACATATTCTTTGTAAAACACATATGACTTGTGTTATAGGAACATTATCTAGGGTTCATATCGCTTGTGAAACACAGAATCTATGTTAAAGCAATGTTATCTAAGGTTCATATCCCTTGTGAAACACATGACATGTGTTATAGAAATGTTTTCTATGGTCCATCTTCCTTGTTGAACACTGGACCTGTGTTATAGGAATGTTATCTAGGGTTCATATCTCTTGTTAAACACAAAACATGTGTTATAAGAATGTTATCTAGGGTTCATATCTCTTGTAAAACACAGGACCTGTGTTTAGAAATGCTATCTAGGGTTCATATCCCTTGTAAATCACATGATCTGTGCTATAAGAATGTTATCTAGCATATCCCTTGTAAATCACATGACCTGTGTTATAAGAATGTTATCTAGGGTTCATATCCCTTGTAAAACATAGGACCTTGGTTATAGGTATGTTATCTAGGGTTCATTTTGTTTGTAAAACACGGGACCTGTGTTATAGGAATATTATCTAGGGTTCATATCCCTTGTAAAACACAGGACCCGTGTTATAGGAATGTTATCTAGGGTTCATATATCTTGTAAAACATAGAACCTGTGTTATAGGAATGTTATCTAGGGTTCATATCTCTTAAAAAACATAGAACCTGTGTTATAGGAATGTTATCTAGGGTTCATATCTCTTGTGAAACACATGACCTGTGTTATAGGAATGGTATCTAGGGTTCATATCCCTTGTAAAACACAGGAACCGTGTTATAGGAATGTTATCTAGGGTTTATATCTCTTGTAAAACATAAAACTTGTGTTATATGAATGTTATCTAGGGTTCATATCGCTTGTGAAACACATGACCTGTGTTAAAGGAATGTTATCTAGGGTTCGTATCCCGTGTAACACACAGGACCCGTGTTATAAGAATGTTGTCTAGGGTTCATATCTCTTGTAAAACATAGAACCTGTTTTATAGGAATGTTATCTAGGGTTCATATTTCTTGCAAAACATAGAACCTGTGTTATAGGAATGTTATCTTGGGTTTATATCCCTTGTCAAACATAGGACCTGTGTTATAGGAATGTTATCTAGGGTTCATATCTCTTGATAAACACAAAACCTGTGTTATAGGAATGTTATCTAGGGTTCATATCTCTTGTAAAACATAGAACCTGTGTTATAGGAATGTTATCTAGGTTCATATCCCTTGTAAAACACAGGACTCGTGTTATAGGAATGTTATCTAGGGTTCATATATCTTAAAAAACATAGAACCTGTGTTATAGGAATGTTATCTAGGGTTCATATCTCTTGTGAAACACATGACCTGTGTTATAGGAATGGTATCTAGGGTTCATATCCCTTGTAAAACACAGGAACCGTGTTTTAGGAATTTTATCTAGGGTTTATATCTCTTGTAAAACATAGAACTTGTGTTATATGAATGTTATCTAGGGTTCATATCGCCTGTGAAACACATGACCTGTGTTAAAGGATCGTTACCTAGGGTTCGTATCCCGTGTAACACACAGGACCCGTGTTATAAGAATGTTGTCTAGGGTTCATATCTCTTGTAAAACATAGAACCTGTTTTATAGGAATGTTATCTAGGGTTCATATCTCTTGCAAAACATAGAACCTCTGTTATAGGAATGTTATCTTGGGTTTATATCCCTTGTCAAACATAGGACCTGTGTTATAGGAATGTTATCTAGGGTTCATATCTCTTGATAAACACAAAACCTGTGTTATAGGAATGTTATCTAGGGTTCATATCTCTTGTAAAACATAGAACCTGTGTTTTAGGAATGTTATTTATTATACAAATGTTATCTCTGGTTCATATCTCCTGTGAAACACATGACATGTGTTATAAGAACGTTATCTAGGGTTATATCCCTTGTTAAACACAGGACCTGTGTTAAAAGAATGTTATCTATCATGGTTCATATCCCTTGTAAAACAAAGGACCTGTGTTTTAGGAATGTTATTTATTATACAAATGTTATCTCTGGTTCATATCTCCTGTGAAACACATGACATGTGTTATAAGAACGTTATCTAGGGTTCATATCCCTTGTGAAACACAGGACGTGTGTTATAGGTATGTTATCTAGGGTTCATTGCGCTTGTAAAACACAGGAGCTGTGTTATAGGAATGTTATCAATGGTTGATATCGCTTATTAAAAAAAGAACTCTGTTATAGTAATGTTTTCTAGGGTTCATATCCCTTGTTAAACACATTATCTGTGGTATAGGAATGTCATCTAGGGTTCATATCGCTTGTAAAACACGGCACCTGTGTTATAGGAATGTTATCCAGGGTTCATTTCCCTTTTTAAACACAGAACCAGTGTTATAGGATTGTTATCTTGGGTTTATATCCCTTGTCAAACATAGAACTTGGTTATAGGAATGTTATCTAGGTTCATATCCCTTGTAAAACACAGGACCCGTGTTATAGGAATGTTATCTAGGGTTCATATATCTTGTAAAACATAGAACCTGTGTTATCGGAATGTTATCTAGGGTTCATATCTCTTGTAAAACATAGAACCTGTGTTATGGGAATGTTATCTAGGGTTCATATCTCTTGTAAAACACATGACCTGTGTTATAGGAATGGTATCTAGGGTTCATATCCCTTGTAAAACACAGGAACCGTGTAATAGGAATGTTATCTAGGTTTTATATCTCTTGTAAAACATAGAACTTGTGTTATATGAATGTTATCTAGGGTTCATATCGCCTGTGAAACACATGACCTGTGTTAAAGGAATGTTATCTAGGGTTTGTATCCCGTGTAACACACAGGACCCGTGTTATAGGAATGTTGTCTAGGGTTCATATCTCTTGTAAAACATAGAACCTGTTTAATAGGAATGTTATCTAGGGTTCATATCTCTTGCAAAACATAGAACCTGTGTTATAGGAATGTTATCTTGGGTTTATATCCCTTGTCAAACATAGGACCTGTGTTATAGGAATGTTATCTAGGGTTCATATCTCTTGATAAACACAAAACCTGTATTATAGGAATGTTATCTAGGGTTCATATCTCTTGTAAAACATAGAACCTGTGTTATAGGAATGTTATCTAGGTTCATATCCCTTGTAAAACACAGGACCCGTGTTATAGGAATGTTATCTAGGGTTCATATATCTTGTATAACATAGAACCTGTGTTATAGGAATGTTATCTAGGGTTCATATCTCTTGTAAAACATAGAACCTGTGTTATAGGAATGTTATCTAGGGTTCATATCTCTTGTGAAACACATGACCTGTGTTATAGGAATGGTATCTAGGGTTCATATCCCTTGTAAAACACAGGAACCGTGTTATAGGAATGTTATCTAGGGTTTATATCTCTTATAAAACATAGAACTTGTGTTATATGAATGTTATCTAGGGTTCATATCGCCTGTGAAAGACATAGCCTGTGTTAAAGGAATGTTATCTAGGGTTCGTATCCCGTGTAACACACAGGACCCGTGTTATAGGAATGTTGTCTAGGGTTCATATCTCTTGTAAAACATAGAACCTGTTTTATAGGAATGTTATCTAGGGTTCATATCTCTTGTGAAACACATGACCTGTGTTATAGGAATGGTATCTAGGGTTCATATCCCTTGTAAAACACAGGACCCGTGTTATAGGAATGTTATCTAGGGTTCATATATCTTGTATAACATAGAACCTGTCTTATAGGAATGTTATCTAGGGTTCATATCTCTTGTAAAACATAGAACCTGTGTTATAGGAATGTTATCTAGGTTTCATATCTCTTGTGAAACACATGACCTGTGTTATAGGAATGGTATCTAGGGTTCATATCCCTTGTAAAACACAGGAACCGTGTTATAGGAATTTTATCTAGGGTTTATATCTCTTATAAAACATAGAACTTGTGTTATATGAATGTTATCTAGGGTTCATATCGCCTGTGAAAGACATAGCCTGTGTTAAAGGAATGTTATCTAGGGTTCGTATCCCGTGTAACACACAGGACCCGTGTTATAGGAATGTTGTCTAGGGTTCATATATCTTGTAAAACATAGAACCTGTTTTATAGGAATGTTATCTAGGGTTCATATCTCTTGCAAAACATAGAACCTGTGTTATAGGAATGTTATCTAGGGTTCATATCTCTTGTAAAACATAGAACTTGTGTTATATGAATGTTATCTAGATTTCATATCGCCTGTGAAACACATGACCTGTGTTAAAGGAATGTTATCTAGGGTTCATATCGTCTGTGAAACACACGATTTGTATTAAAGGAATGTTGTCTAGGATTCATATCGCTTGTCAAACACATGACCTGTGTAATAGGAATGCTACAATGTATCTAAGGTTCATATCCCTTGTAAAACACATGAAATGTGTTATAGAAATGTTTTCTATGGTCCATCTTCCTTGTTAAACACTGGACCTGTGTTATAGGAATGTTATCTAGGGTTCATATCTCTTGTTAAACACAAAACATGTGTTATAAGAATGTTATCTAGGGTTCATATCTCTTGTAAAGCACAGGACCTGTGTTTAGAAATGCTATCTAGGGTTCATATCCCTTGTAAATCACATGATCTGTGCTATAAGAATGTTATTTAGCATATCTATTGTAAATCACATGACCTGTGTTATAAAAATGTTATCTAGGGTTCATATCCCTTGTAAAACATAGGACCTTGGTTATAGGTATGTTATCTAGGGTTCATTTTGTTTGTAAAACACGGGACCTGTGTTATAGGAATATTATCTAGGGTTCATATCCCTTGTAAAACACAGGACCCGTGTTATAGGAATGTTATCTAGGGTTCATATATCTTGTAAAACATAGAACCTGTGTTAAAGGAATGTTTTCTAGGGTTCATATCTCTTGTAAAACATAGAACCTGTGTTATAGGAATGTTATCTAGGGTTCATATCTCTTGTGAAACACATGACCTGTGTTATAGGAATGTTATCTAGGGTTCATATCCCTTGTAAAACACAGGAACCGTGTTATAGGAATGTTATCTAGGGTTTATATCTCTTGTAAAACATAGAACTTGTGTTATATGAATGTTATCTAGGGTTCATATCGCCTGTGAAACACATGACCTGTGTTAAAGGAATGTTATCTAGGGTTCGTATCCCGTGTAACACACAGGACCCGTGTTATAGGAATGTTGTCTAGGGTTCATATCTCTTGTAAAACATAGAACCTGTTTTATAGGAATGTTATTTAGGGTTCATATCTCTTGCAAAACATGGAACCTGTGTTATAGGAATGTTATCTTGGGTTTATATCCCTTGTCAAACATAGGACCTGTGTTATAGGAATGTTATCTAGGGTTCGAATCTCTTGATAAAAACAAAACCTGTGTTATAGGAATGTTATCTAGGGTTCATATCTCTTGTAAAACATAGAACCTGTGTTATAGGAATGTTATCTAGGTTCATATCCCTTGTAAAACACAGGACCCGTGTTATAGGAATGTTATCTAGGGTTCATATATCTTGTAAAACATAGAACCTGTGTTAGAGGAATGTTATCTAGGGTTCATATCTCTTGTAAAACATAGAACCTGTGTTATAGGAATGTTATCTTGGGTTTATATCTCTTGTGAAACACATGACCTGTGTTATAGGAATGGTATCTAGGTTTCATATCCCTTGTAAAACACAGGAACCGTCTGATAGGAATGTTATCTAGGGTTTATATCTCTTGTAAAACATAGAACTTGTGTTATATGAATGTTATCTAGGGTTCATATCGCCTGTGAAACACATGACCTGTGTTAAAGGAATGTTATCTGGGGTTCGTATCCCGTGTAACACACAGGACCCGTGTTATAGGAATGTTGTCTAGGGTTCATATCTCTTGTAAAACATAGAACCTGTTTTATAGGAATGTTATCTAGGGTTCATATCTCTTGCAAAACATAGAACCTGTGTTATAGGAATGTTATCTTGGGTTTATATCCCTTGTCAAACATAGGACCTGTGTTATAGCAATGTTATGTAGAATTAATATCTCTTGATAAACACAAAACCTGTGTTATAGGAATGTTATCTAGGGTTCATATCTCTTGTAAAACATAGAACCTGTGTTATACAAATGTTATATAAGTTCATATACCTTGTAAAACACAGGACCCGTGTTATAGGAATGTTATCTAGGGTTCATATATCTTGTAAAACATAGAACCTGTGTTATAGGAATGTTATCTAGGGTTCATATCTCTTGTAAAACATAGAACCTGTGTTATAGGAATGTTATCTAGGGTTAATATCTCTTGTGAATCACATGACCTGTGTTATAGGAATGGTATCTAGGGTTCATATCCCTTGTAAAACACAGGAACCGTGTTATAGGAATGTTATCTTGGGTTTATATCCCTTGTCAAACATAGGACCTGTGTTATAGCAATGTTATGTAGGGTTAATATCTCTTGATAAACAGAAAACCTGTGTTATAGGAATGTTATCTAGGGTTCATATCTCTTGTAAAATATAGAACCTGTGTTATACGAATGTTATATAAGTTCATATACCTTGTAAAACACAGGACCCGTGTTATAGGAATGTTATCTAGGGTTCATATATCTTGTAAAACATAGAACCTGTGTTATAGGAATGTTATCTAGGGTTCATATCTCTTGTAAAACATAGAACCTGTGTTATAGGAATGTTATCTAGGGTTGATATCTCTTGTGAATCACATGACCTGTGTTATAGGAATGGTATCTAGGGTTCATATCCCTTGTAAAACACAGGAACCGTGTTATAGGTATGTTATCTAGGGTTTATATCTCTTGTAAAACATAGAACTTGTGTTATATGAACGTTATCTAGGGTTCATATCGCCTGTGAAAGCCATAACCTGTGTTAAAGGAATGTTATCTAGGGTTCGTATCCCCTGTAACACACAGGACCCGTGTTATAGGAATGTTGTCTAGGGTTCATATCTCTTGTAAAACATAGAACCTGTTTTATAGGAATGTTATCTAGTGTTCATATCTCTTGCAAAACATAGAACCTGTGTTATAGGAATGTTATCTAGGGTTCATATCTCTTGTAAAACATAGAACTTGTGTTATATGAATGTTATCTAGGTTTCATATCGCCTGTGAAACACATGACCTGTGTTAAAGGAATGTTATCTAGGGTTCATATCGTCTGTGAAACACACGATTTGTATTATAGGAATGTTGTCTAGGATTCATATCGCTTGTCAAACACATGACCTGTGTAATAGGAATGCTACAATGTATCTAGGGTATATATCCGTTGTAAAATACAGGACCTGTGTTGTAGGAATGCTATCTAGGGTTCATATCCCTTGTAAATCACATGATCTGTCCTATAAGAATGTTATCTAGCATATCCCTTGTAAATCACATGACCTGTGTTATAAGAATGTTATCTAGGGTTCATATCCCTTGTAAAACATAGGACCTTGGTTATAGGTATGTTATCAAGGGTTCATTTCGTTTGTAAAACACGGGACCTGTGTTATAGGAATATTATCTAGGGTTCATATCTCTTGTTAAACAAAGGACCTGTGCTTAGAAATTCTATCTAGGGCTCATATCCCTTGTAAATCACATGAACTGTGTTATAAGAATGTTATCTAGGGTTCATTTCGCTTGTAAAACATAGGACATGAGTTTTAGGAATGTTATCTAGGGTTTATATCGCTTGTAAAACATAGGACCTGTGTTAAAGGAATGTTATCTAGGGTTCATATCGTCTGTGAAACACACGATTTGTATTATAGGAATGTTGTCTAGGATTCATATCGCTTGTCAAACACATGACCTGTGTAATAGGAATGCTACAATGTATCTAGGGTATATATCCCTTGTAAAATACAGGACCTATGTTGTAGGAATGTTATCTAGGGTTCATATTCTTTGTAAAACACATGACTTGTGTTATAGGAACATTATCTAGGGTTCATATCGCTTGTGAAACACAGAATCTATGTTAAAGGAATGTTATCTAAGGTTCATATCCCTTGTAAAACACATGACATGTGTTATAGAAATGTTTTCTATGGTCCATCTTCCTTGTTAAACACTGGACCTGTGTTATAGGAATGTTATCTAGGGTTCATATCTCTTGTTAAACACAAAACATGTGTTATAAGAATGTTATCTAGGGTTCATATCTCTTGTAAAACACAGGACCTGTGTTTAGAAATGCTATCTAGGGTTCACATCCCTTGTAAATCACATGATCTGTGCTATAAGAATGTTATCTAGCATATCCCTTGTAAATTACATGACCTGTGTTATAAGAATGTTATCTAGCATATCCCTTGTAAATCACATGACCTGTGTTATAAGAATGTTATCTAGGGTTCATATCCCTTGTAAAACATAGGACTTTGGTTATAGGAATGTTATCTAGGGTTCATTTCGTTTTTTAAAACACGGGACCTGTGTTATAGGAATATTATCTAGGGTTCATATCTCTTGTAAAACATAGAACCTGTGTTATAGGACTGTTATCGAGGTTCATAGCCCTTGTAAAACACAGGACCCGTGTTATAGGAATGATATCTAGGGTTCATATATCTTGTAAAACATAGAACCTGTGTTATAGGAATGTTATCTAGGGTTCATATCTCTTGTAAAACATAGAACCTGTGTTATAGAAATGTTATCTAGGGTCCATATCTCTTGTGAAACACATGACCTGTGTTATAGGAATGGTATCTAGGGTTCATATCCCTTGTAAAACACAGGAACCGTGTTATAGGAATGTTATCTAGGGTTTATATCTCTTGTAAAACATAGAACTTGTGTTATATGAATGTTATCTAGGGTTCATATCGCCTGTGAAGGACATAACCTGTGTTAAAGGAATGTTATCTAGGGTTCGTATCCCGTGTTACACACAGGACCCGTGTTATAGGAATGTTGTCTAGGGTTCATATCTCGTGTCAAACATAGAACCTGTTTTATAGGAATGTTATCTAGGGTTCATATCTCTTGCAAAACATAGAACCTGTGTTATAGGAATGTTATCTAGGGTTCATCTCTCTTGTAAAACATAGAACTTGTGTTATATGAATGTTATCTAGGTTTCATATCGCCTGTGAAACACATGACCTGTGTTAAAGGAATGTTATCTAGGGTTCATATCGTCTGTGAAACACACGATTTGTATTATAGGAATGTTGTCTAGGATTCATATCGCTTGTCAAACACATGACCTGTGTAATAGGAATGCTACAATGTATCTAGGGTATATATCCCTTGTAAAATACAGGACCTGTGTTATAGGAATGTTATCTAGGGTTCATATTCTTTGTAAAACACATGACTTGTGTTATAGGAACATTATCTAGGGTTCATATCGCTTGTGAAACACAGAATCTATGTTAAAGGAATGTTATCTAAGGTTCATATCCCTTGTAAAACACATGACATGTGTTATAGGAATGTTTTCTATGGTCCATCTTCCTTGTTAAACACTGGACCTGTGTTATAGGAATGTTATCTAGGGTTCATATCTCTTGTTAAACACAAAACATGTGTTATAAGAATGTTATCTAGGTTTCATATCTCTTGTAAAACACAGGACCTGTGTTTAGAAATGCTATCTAGGGTTCATATCCCTTGTAAATCACATGATCTGTGCTATAAGAATGTTATCTAGCATATCCCTTGTAAATCACATGACCTGTGTTATAAGAATGTTATCTAGGGTTCATATCCCTTGTAAAACATAGGACCTTGGTTATAGGTATGTTATCTAGGGTTCATTTCGTTTGTAAAACACGGGACCTGTGTTATAGGAATATTATCTAGGGTTCATATCTCTTGTAAAACAAGGGACCTGTGCTTAGAAATTCTATCTAGGGCTCATATCCCTTGTAAATCACATGAACTGTGTTATAAGAATGTTATCTAGGGTTCATTTCGCTTGTAAAACATAGGACCTGAGTTTTAGGAATGTTATCTAGGGTTTATATCGCTTGTAAAACATAGGACCTGTGTTATAGAAATGTTATCTAGGGTTCAAATCTCTTGTAAAACACAGGAGCTGTGTTTAGAAATTCTAACTAGGGTTCATACCCCTTGTAAATCACATGACCTGTGTTATAAGAATGTTATCAAGGGTTCATATCCCTTGTAAAACATAGGACCTGGGTTTTAGAATTGTTATCGATGGTCCTTTTCTTTTGTAAAAGACATAACCTGTGTTATAGACATGTTATCTACGGTTTTATCTCTTGTCAAACACAGGACATGTGTTATAGGAATGTTATCTAGGGTTCATATCCCTTATAAAACACATAACCTGTGTTATAGACATGTTATCTAGGGTTCATATCTCTTGTCAAACACAGGACATGTGTTATAGGAATGTTATCTAGGGTTCATATCCCTTGTAGATCACATCACCTGTGTTATCAGAATGTTATCTAGGTTTCATATCTTTTGTAAATCACATGACCTGTGTTATAAGAATGTTATCTAGGGTTCATATCTCTTGTAAAACATAGGACTTTGGTTAAAGAAATGTTATCTAGGGTTCATTTCGTTTGTACAACACGGTCCTGTGTTATAGGAATGTTATCTAGGGTTCATATCCCTCATGAAAGAAAGAACCTGTGTTATAGAATTGTTTTCTAGGGTTCATATCCCTTATGAAACAAAGAACCAGTGTTACAGGAATCTTATCTAGGGTTCATATTCCTTGTAAAACAAAGAACCTGTGTTATAGGAATGTTATCTAGGGTTCATATCCCTGATGAAAGAAAGAACCTGTTTTATAGGATTGTTTTCTAGGGTTCATCTCCCGTTTAAAACATAGGACCTGTGTTATAGGAATGTTATATAGGGTTTATATCCCTTGTAAAACACCGGACTTGTGTTATAGAAACGTTATCTAGGGTTCATATCGCTTGTGAAACACAGGACCTGTGTTTTAGGAACTTTATCTAGGCTTCATATAGCTGGTGAATCACAGAACCTATGTTATAGGAATGCCATCCAAGGTACAAATCCCTTGTAAAACACATAACATGTGTTATAGGAATATTATCTAGGGTTCATATCCCTTGTCAAACACATAACCTGTGTTAAAGGAATATTATCTAGCGTTCATATCCCTTGTCAAACAGAGGACATGTGTTATAGGAATGTTTTCTAGGGTTCATATCCGTTTTAAAACACTGGACCTGTGTTATAGGAATGGTATCTAGGGTTCATATCTCTTGTCAAAAACAGGACATATGTTATAGGAATGTTATCTAGGGTTCATATCTCTTGTCAAACACAGGACATGTGTTATAGAAATGTTATCTAGGGTTCATATCCCTTGTAAAACACAGGGCATGTGTTATAGGAATGTTATCTACGGTTTTTATCCCTTGTAAAACACAGGGCATGTGTTATAGGAATGTTATCTAGGGTTCATATCCCTTGTAAAACACATAACCTGTGTTATAGGAATGTTATCTAGGGTTCATATCCCTTATGAAAGAAAGAACCTGTGTTATAGGATTGTTTTCATATAACCTTTTATGCCAGGTGAGCTGAAAGGTGATAATACAACATTTTCTAACAAATTCAATATTGGACACACATATGATTGTCCAAGTACCATCAAGTGGGGACACACATATGATAGAGTCCTACTAAATGAGGACATGTTTAGTGGAAATTTGAAGAAATCTTGAATCTTTATTTTTATTTCTTATAATAGTTTTTTTTTAGTAATTCTGATCGAGAAGTAGTGGATTACCAGACACCAAGTTGAGTCACAAGCTTGCATGACATTAATTCCAGATTAGCTATTTAGTGGAAATTTTGAGAAATCATGATTCTTCATTTATATTTGTTGACAATTTGTTTTTTTCTGGTTATTTGAGGAAAGAAAAGTTAAGGTAGAATAATGATATCTTTTCCACCTATGACTGGATAATTTGACACTTTTGTGAATCATCACACCATCACTACCAACAAGATTAGTGATTATCAGCATAATGTGATATATTGAAAATGTATTTGGACGGACTGATGAACAGACATAACTAATCTTTAAAGCTCCTGAAATAAAAGAAATGTTGAACATCAGCCAAGCTCATATGACCTTTTATGCCAGGTGAGCTGAAAGGTGATAATACAACATTTTCTAACAAATTCAATATGGGACACACATATGATTGTCCAAGTACCATCAAGTGGGGACACACATATGATAGAGTCCTACTAAATGAGGACATGTTTAGTGGAAATTTGGAGAAATCTTGAATCTTTATTTTTATTTTCTTATATAGTTTTTTTTAGTAATTCTGATCGGAGAAGTAGTGGATTACCAATACTAATAAGTTGAGTCACAAGCTTTCATGACATTAATGGCAGATGAGCTGTTTAGTGGAAATTTTGAGAAATCATGATTTTTCATTTATATTTGTTGCCAATTTGTTTTTTTCTGGTTATTTGAGGAAAGAAAAGTTAAGGTAGCATAATAATATCTTTTCCACTAATGACTGGATAATTTGACACTTTTGTGAATAATCAGACCATCACTACCAACAAGATTAGTGATTGACAGCATAATGTGATATATTGAAAATGTATTTGGACGGACAGATGAACAGTCATAACTAATCTTTAAAGCTCCTGGAATAAAAGAAATGTTGAACATCAGCCAAGCTCATATGACCTTTTATGCCAGGTGAGCTGAAAGGTGATAATACAACATTTTCTAACAAATTCAATATCGGACACACATATGATTGTCCAAGTACCATCAAGTGGGGACACACATATGATAGAGTCCTACTAAATGAGGACATGTTTAGTGGAAATTTGGAGAAATCTTGAATCTTTATTTTTATTTTCTTATATAGTTTTTTTTAGTAATTCTGATCGGAGAAGTAGTGGATTACCACTACTAATAAGTTAAGTCACAAGCTTTCATGACATTAATGCCAGATGAGCTGTTTAGTGGAAATTTTGAGAAATCATGATTCTTCATTTATATTTGTTGCCAATTTGTTTTTTTTCTGGTTATTTGAGGAAAGAAAAGTTAAGGTAGCATAATGATATCTTTTCCACTAATGACTGGATAATTTGACACTTTTGTGAATAATCAGACCATCACTACCAACAAGATTAGTGATTGACAGCATAATGTGATATATTGAAAATGTATTTGGACGGATAGATGAACAGTCATAACTAATCTTTAAAGCTCCTGAAATAAAAGAAATGTTGAACATCAGCCAAGCTCATATGACCTTTTATGCCAGGTGAGCTGAAAGGTGATAATACAACATTTTCTAACAAATTCAATATGGGACACACATATGACTGTCCAAGTACCATCAAGTGGGGACACACATATGATAGAGTCCTACTAAATGAGGACATGTTTAGTGGAAATTTGGAGAAATCTTGAATCTTTATTTTTATTTTCTTATATAGTTTTTTTAGTAATTCTGATCGGAGAAGAGTGGATTACCACTACTTCTAAGTTGAGTCACAAGCTTGCATGACATTAATGCCAGATGAGCTGTTTAGTGGAAATTTTGAGAAATCATGATTCTTCATTTATATTGGTTGCCAATTTGTTTTTTTCTGGTTCTTTGAGGAAAGAAAAGTTAAGGTAGCATAATGATACCTTTTCCACCAATGACTGGATAATTTGACACTTTTGTGAATCATCAGATCATCACTACCAACAAGATTAGTGATTGACAGCATAATGTGATATATTGAAAATGTATTTGGACGGACAGATGAACAGTCATAACTTATCTTTAAAGCTCCTGAAATAAAAGAAATGTTGAACATCAGTCAAGCTCATATGACCTTTTATGCCAGGTGAGCTGAAAGGTGATAATACAACATTTTCTAACAAATTCAATATGGGACACACATATGATTGTCCAAGTACCATCAAGTGGGGACACACATATGATAGAGTCCTACTAAATGAGGACATGTTTAGTGGAAATTTGGAGAAATCTTGAATCTTTATTTTTATTTTCTTATATAGTTTTTTTAGTAATTCTGATCGGAGAAGTAGTGGAATACCACTACTTCTAAGTTGAGTCACAAGCTTGCATGACATTAATGCCAGACGAGCTGTTTAGTGGAAATTTTGAAAATCATGATTCTTCATTTATATTTGTTGCCAATTTGTTTTTTTCTGGTTATTTGAGGAAAGAAAAGTTAAGGTAGCATAATGATATCTTTTCCACCAATGACTGGATAATTTGACACTTTTGGGAATCATCAGACCATCACTACCAACAAGATTAGTGATTGACAGCATAATGTGATATATTGAAAATGTATTTGGACGGACAGATGAACAGTCATAACTAATCTTTAAAGCTCCTGGAATAAAAGAAATGTTGAACATCAGCCAAGCTCATATGACCTTTTATGCCAGGTGAGCTGAAAGGTGATAATACAACATTTTCTAACAAATTCAATATTGGACACACATATGATTGTCCAAGTACCATCAAGTGGGGACACACATATGATAGAGTCCTACTAAATGAGGACATGTTTAGTGGAAATTTGGAGAAATCTTGAATCTTTATTTTTATTTTCTTATATAGTTTTTTTTAGTAATTCTGATCGGAGAAGTAGTGGATTACCACTACTAATAAGTTAAGTCACAAGCTTTCATGACATTAATGCCAGATGAGCTGTTTAGTGGAAATTTTGAGAAATCATGATTCTTCATTTATATTTGTTGCCAATTTGTTTTTTTTCTGGTTATTTGAGGAAAGAAAAGTTAAGGTAGCATAATGATATCTTTTCCACTAATGACTGGATAATTTGACACTTTTGTGAATAATCAGACCATCACTACCAACAAGATTAGTGATTGACAGCATAATGTGATATATTGAAAATGTATTTGGACGGATAGATGAACAGTCATAACTAATCTTTAAAGCTCCTGAAATAAAAGAAATGTTGAACATCAGCCAAGCTCATATGACCTTTTATGCCAGGTGAGCTGAAAGGTGATAATACAACATTTTCTAACAAATTCAATATGGGACACACATATGACTGTCCAAGTACCATCAAGTGGGGACACACATATGATAGAGTCCTACTAAATGAGGACATGTTTAGTGGAAATTTGGAGAAATCTTGAATCTTTATTTTTATTTTCTTATATAGTTTTTTTAGTAATTCTGATCGGAGAAGAGTGGATTACCACTACTTCTAAGTTGAGTCACAAGCTTGCATGACATTAATGCCAGATGAGCTGTTTAGTGGAAATTTTGAGAAATCATGATTCTTCATTTATATTGGTTGCCAATTTGTTTTTTTCTGGTTCTTTGAGGAAAGAAAAGTTAAGGTAGCATAATGATATCTTTTCCACCAATGACTGGATAATTTGACACTTTTGTGAATCATCAGATCATCACTACCAACAAGATTAGTGATTGACAGCATAATGTGATATATTGAAAATGTATTTGGACGGACAGATGAACAGTCATAACTTATCTTTAAAGCTCCTGAAATAAAAGAAATGTTGAACATCAGTCAAGCTCATATGACCTTTTATGCCAGGTGAGCTGAAAGGTGATAATACAACATTTTCTAACAAATTCAATATGGGACACACATATGATTGTCCAAGTACCATCAAGTGGGGACACACATATGATAGAGTCCTACTAAATGAGGACATGTTTAGTGGAAATTTGGAGAAATCTTGAATCTTTATTTTTATTTTCTTATATAGTTTTTTTAGTAATTCTGATCGGAGAAGTAGTGGAATACCACTACTTCTAAGTTGAGTCACAAGCTTGCATGACATTAATGCCAGACGAGCTGTTTAGTGGAAATTTTGAAAATCATGATTCTTCATTTATATTTGTTGCCAATTTGTTTTTTTCTGGTTATTTGAGGAAAGAAAAGTTAAGGTAGCATAATGATATATTTTCCACCAATGACTGGATAATTTGACACTTTTGGGAATCATCAGATCATCACTACCAACAAGATTAGTGATTGACAGCATAATGTGATATATTGAAAATGTATTTGGACGGACAGATGAACAGTCATAACTTATCTTTAAAGCTCCTGAAATAAAAGAAATGTTGAACATCAGTCAAGCTCATATGACCTTTTATGCCAGGTGAGCTGAAATGTGATAACACAACATTTTCTAACAAATTCAATATGGGACACACATATGATTGTCCAAGTACCATCAAGTGGGGACACACATATGATAGAGTCCTACTAAATGAGGACATGTTTAGTGGAAATTTGGAGAAATCTTGAATCTTTATTTTTATTTTCTTATATAGTTTTTTTTAGTAATTCTGATCGGAGAAGTAGTGGATTGCCACAGACACCAAGTTGAGTCACAAGCTTTCATAACATTAATGCCAGATGGGCTGTTTAGTGGAAACTTTGAGAAATTATGATTCTTCATTTATATTTGTTGACAATTTGTTTTTTTCTGGTTATTTGAGGAATAAAAGTTAAGGTAGCATAATAATATCTTTTCCACTAATGACTGGATAATTTGACACTTTTGTGAATAATCAGACCATCACTACCAACAAGATTAGTGATTGACAGCATAATGTGATATATTGAAAATGTATTTGGACGGACAGATGAACAGTCATAACTAATCTTTAAAGCTCCTGAAATAAAAGAAACGTTGAACATCAGCCAAGCTCATATGACCTTTTATGCCAGGTGAGCTGAAAGGTGATAATACAACATTTTCTAACAAATTCAATATGGGACACACATATGACTGTCCAAGTACCATCAAGTGGGGACACACATATGATAGAGTCCTACTAAATGAGGACATGTTTAGTGGAAATTTGGAGAAATCTTGAATCTTTATTTTTATTTTCTTATATAGTTTTTTTAGTAATTCTGATCGGAGAAGTAGTAGATTACCACTACTAATAAGTTGAGTCACAAGCTTGCATGACATTAATGCCAGATGAGCTGTTTAGTGGAAATTTTGAGAAATCATGATTCTTCATTTATATTGGTTGCCAATTTGTTTTTTTCTGGTTCTTTGAGGAAAGAAAAGTTAAGGTAGCATAATGATATCTTTTCCACCAATGACTGGATAATTTGACACTTTTGTGAATCATCAGATCATCACTACCAACAAGATTAGTGATTGACAGCATAATGTGATATATTGAAAATGTATTTGGACGGACAGATGAACAGTCAGAACTAATCTTTAAAGCTCCTGAAATAAAAGAAATGTTGAACATCAGCCAAGCTCATATGACCTTTTATGCCAGGTGAGCTGAAAGGTGATAATACAACATTTTCTAAAAAATTCAATATGGGACACACATATGACTGTCCAAGTACCATCAAGTGGGGACACACATATGATAGAGTCCTACTAAATGAGGACATGTTTAGTGGAAATTTGGAGAAATCTTGAATCTTTATTTTTATTTTCTTATATAGTTTTTTTAGTAATTCTGATCGGAGAAGTAGTGGATTACCACTACTAATAAGTTGAGTCACAAGCTTGCATGACATTAATGCCAGATGAGCTGTTTAGTGGAAATTTTGAGAAATCATGATTCTTCATTTAAATTGGTTGCCAATTTGTTTTTTTCTGGTTCTTTGAGGAAAGAAAAGTTAAGGTAGCATAATGATATCTTTTCCACCAATGACTGGATAATTTGACACTTTTGTGAATCATCAGATCATCACTACCAACAAGATTAGTGATTGACAGCATAATGTGATATATTGAAAATGTATTTGGACGGACAGATGAACAGTCATAACTTATCTTTAAAGCTCCTGAAATAAAAGAAATGTTGAACATCAGTCAAGCTCATATGACCTTTTATGCCAGGTGAGCTGAAAGGTGATAATACAACATTTTCTAACAAATTCAATATGGGACACACATATGATTGTCCAAGTACCATCAAGTGGGGACACACATATGATAGAGTCCTACTAAATGAGGACATGTTTAGTGGAAATTTGGAGAAATCTTGAATCTTTATTTTTATTTTCTTATATAGTTTTTTTAGTAATTCTGATCGGAGAAGTAGTGGATTACCACTACTTCTAAGTTAAGTCACAAGCTTGCATGACATTAATGGCAGATGAGCTGTTTAGTGGAAATTTTGAGAAATCATGATTCTTCATTTATATTTGTTGCCAATTTGTTTTTTTCTGGTTATTTGAGGAAAGAAAAGTTAAGGTAGCATAATAATATCTTTTCCACTAATGACTGGATAATTTGACACTTTTGTGAATAATCAGACCATCACTACCAACAAGATTAGTGATTGACAGCATAATGTGATATATTGAAAATGTATTTGGACGGATAGATGAACAGTCATAACTTATCTTTAAAGCTCCTGAAATAAAAGAAATGTTGAACATCAGCCAAGCTCATATGACATTTTATGCCAGGTGAGCTGAAAGGTGATAATACAACATTTTCTAATAAATTCAATATGGGACACACATATGACTGTCCAAGTACCATCAAGTGGGGACACACATATGATAGAGTCCTACTAAATGAGGACATGTTTAGTGGAAATTTGGAGAAATCTTGAATCTTTATTTTTATTTTCTTATATAGTTTTTTTAGTAATTCTGATCGGAGAAGAGTGGATTACCACTACTTCTAAGTTGAGTCACAAGCTTGCATGACATTAATGCCAGATGAGCTGTTTAGTGGAAATTTTGAGAAATCATGATTCTTCATTTATATTGGTTGCCAATTTGTTTTTTTCTGGTTCTTTGAGGAAAGAAAAGTTAAGGTAGCATAATGATATCTTTTCCACCAATGACTGGATAATTTGACACTTTTGTGAATCATCAGATCATCACTACCAACAAGATTAGTGATTGACAGCATAATGTGATATATTGAAAATGTATTTGGACGGACAGATGAACAGTCATAACTTATCTTTAAAGCTCCTGAAATAAAAGAAATGTTGAACATCAGTCAAGCTCATATGACCTTTTATGCCAGGTGAGCTGAAAGGTGATAATACAACATTTTCTAACAAATTTAATATGGGACACACATATGATTGTCCAAGTACCATCAAGTGGGGACACACATATGATAGAGTCCTCCTAAATGAGGACATGTTTAGTGGAAATTTGGAGAAATCTTGAATCTTTATTTTTATTTTCTTATATAGTTTTTTTAGTAATTCTGATCGGAGAAGTAGTGGAATACCACTACTTCTAAGTTGAGTCACAAGCTTGCATGACATTAATGCCAGACGAGCTGTTTAGTGGAAATTTTGAAAATCATGATTCTTCATTTATATTTGTTGCCAATTTGTTTTTTTCTGGTTATTTGAGGAAAGAAAAGTTAAGGTAGCATAATGATATCTTTTCCACCAATGACTGGATAATTTGACACTTTTGGGAATCATCAGATCATCACTACCAACAAGATTAGTGATTGACAGCATAATGTGATATATTGAAAATGTATTTGGACGGACAGATGAACAGTCATAACTTATCTTTAAAGCTCCTGAAATAAAAGAAATGTTGAACATCAGTCAAGCTCATATGACCTTTTATGCCAGGTGAGCTGAAATGTGATAACACAACATTTTCTAACAAATTCAATATGGGACACACATATGATTGTCCAAGTACCATCAAGTGGGGACACACATATGATAGAGTCCTACTAAATGAGGACATGTTTAGTGGAAATTTGGAGAAATCTTGAATCTTTATTTTTATTTTCTTATATAGTTTTTTTAGTAATTCTGATCGGAGAAGTAGTGGATTGCCACAGACACCAAGTTGAGTCACAAGCTTTCATAACATTAATGCCAGATGGGCTGTTTAGTGGAAACTTTGAGAAATCATGATTCTTCATTTATATTTGTTGACAATTTGTTTTTTTCTGGTTATTTGAGGAATAAAAGTTAAGGTAGCATAATAATATCTTTTCCACTAATGACTGGATAATTTGACACTTTTGTGAATAATCAGACCATCACTACCAACAAGATTAGTGATTGACAGCATAATGTGATATATTGAAAATGTATTTCGACGGACAGATGAACAGTCATAACTAATCTTTAAAGCTCCTGAAATGAAAGAAATGTTGAACATCAGCCAAGCTCATATGACCTTTTTATGCCAGGTGAGCTGAAAGGTGATAATACAACATTTTCTAAAAAAGTCAATATGGGACACACATATGACTGTCCAAGTACCATCAAGTGGGGACACACATATGATAGAGTCCTACTAAATGAGGACATGTTTAGTGGAAATTTGGAGAAATCTTGAATCTTTATTTTTATTTTCTTATATAGTTTTTTTAGTAATTCTGATCGGAGAAGTAGTGGATTACCACTACTAATAACTTGAGTCACAAGCTTGCATGACATTAATGCCAGATGAGCTGTTTAGTGGAAATTTTGAGAAATCATGATTCTTCATTTAAATTGGTTGCCAATTTGTTTTTTTCTGGTTCTTTGAGGAAAGAAAAGTTAAGGTAGCATAATGATATCTTTTCCACCAATGACTGGATAATTTGACACTTTTGTGAATAATCAGACCATCACTACCAACAAGATTAGTGATTGACAGCATAATGTGATATATTAAAAATGTATTTGGACGGACAGATGAACAGTCATAACTAATCTTTAAAGCTCCTGAAATAAAAGAAATGTTGAACATCAGCCAAGCTCATATGACCTTTTATGCCAGGTGAGCTGAAAGGTGATAATACAACATTTTCTAAAAAATTCAATATGGGACACACATATGACTGTCCAAGTACCATCAAGTGGGGACACACATATGATAGAGTCCTACTAAATGAGGACATGTTTAGTGGAAATTTGGAGAAATCTTGAATCTTTATCTTTATTTTCTTATATAGTTTTTTTAGTAATTCTGATCGGAGAAGTAGTGGATTACCACTACTAATAATTTGAGTCACAAGCTTGCATGACATTAATGCCAGATGAGCTGTTTAGTGGAAATTTTGAGAAATCATGATTCTTCATTTATATTGGTTGCCAATTTGTTTTTTTCTGGTTCTTTGAGGAAAGAAAAGTTAAGGTAGCATAATGATATCTTTTCCACCAATGACTGGATAATTTGACACTTTTGTGAATCATCAGATCATCACTACCAACAAGATTAGTGATTGACAGCATAATGTGATATATTGAAAATGTATTTGGACGGACAGATGAACACTCATAACTAATCTTTAAAGCTCCTGAAATAAAAGAAATGTTGAACATCAGCCAAGCTCATATGACCTTTTATGCCAGGTGAGCTGAAAGGTGATAATACAACATTTTCTAAAAAATTCAATATGGGACACACATATGACTGTCCAAGTACCATCAAGTGGGGACACACATATGATAGAGTCCTACTAAATGAGGACATGTTTAGTGGAAATTTGGAGAAATCTTGAATCTTTATTTTTATTTTCTTATATAGTTTTTTTAGTAATTCTGATCGGAGAAGTAGTGGATTACCACTACTAATAAGTTGAGTCACAAGCTTGCATGACATTAATGCCAGATGAGCTGTTTAGTAGAAATTTTGAGAAATCATGATTCTTCATTTAAATTGGTTGCCAATTTGTTTTTTTCTGGTTCTTTGAGGAAAGAAAAGTTAAGGTAGCATAATGATATCTTTTCCACCAATGACTGGATAATTTGACACTTTTGTGAATCATCAGATCATCACTACCAACAAGATTAGTGATTGACAGCATAATGTGATATATTGAAAATGTATTTGGACAGACAGATGAACAGTCATAACTTATCTTTAAAGCTCCTGAAATAAAAGAAATGTTGAACATCAGTTAAGCTCATATGACCTTTTATGCCAGGTGAGCTGAAAGGTGATAATACAACATTTTCTAACAAATTCAATATGGGACACACATATGATTGTCCAAGTACCATTAAGTGGGGACACACATATGATAGAGTCCTACTAAATGAGGACATGTTTAGTGGAAATTTGGAGAAATCTTGAATCTTTATTTTTATTTTCTTATATAGTTTTTTTAGTAATTCTGATCGGAGAAGTAGTGGATTACCACTACTTCTAAGTTAAGTCACAAGCTTGCATGACATTAATGCCAGACGAGCTGTTTAGTGGAAATTTTGAGAAATCATGATTCTTCATTTATATTTGTTGCCAATTTGTTTTTTTCTGGTTATTTGAGGAAAGAAAAGTTAAGGTAGCATAATGATATCTTTTCCACCAATGACTGGATAATTTGACACTTATGGGAATTATCAGATCATCATTACCAACAAGATTAGTGATTGACAGCATAATGTGATATATTGAAAATGTATTTGGACGGACAGATGAACAGTCATAACTTATCTTTAAAGCTCCTGAAATAAAAGAAATGTTGAACATCAGTCAAGCTCATATGACCTTTTATGCCAGGTGAGCTGAAATGTGATAACACAACATTTTCAAACAAATTCAATATGGGACACACATATGATTGTCCAAGTACCATCAAGTGGGGACACACATATGATAGAGTCCTACTAAATGAGGACATGTTTAGTGGAAATTTGGAGAAATCTTGAATCTTTATTCTTATTTTCTGATATAGTTTTTTTTAGTAATTCTGATCGGAGAAGTAGTGGATTACCACTACTAATAAGTTGAGTCACAAGCTTGCATGACATTAATGCCAGATGAGCTGTTTAGTGGAAATTTTCAGAAATCATGATTCTTCATTTATATTTGTTGACAATTTGTTTTTTTCTGGTTCTTTGAGGAAAGAAAAGTTAAGGTAGCATAATGATATCTTTTCCACCAATGGCTGGATAATTTGACACTTTTGTGAATCATCACACCATCACTACCAACAAGATTAGTGATTATCAGCATAATGTGATATATTGAAAATGTATTTGGACGGACAAATGAACAGACATAACTAATCTTTAAAGCTCCTGAAATAAAAGAAATGTTGAACATCAGCCAAGCTCATATGACCTTTTATGCCAGGTGAGCTGAAAGGTGATAATACAACATTTTCTAACAAATTCAATATGGGACACACATATGATTGTCCAAGTACCATCAAGTGGGGACACACATATGATAGAGTCCTACTAAATGAGGACATGTTTAGTGGAAATCTGGAGAAATCTTGAATCTTTATTTTTATTTTCTTATATAGTTTTTTTTAGTAATTCTGATCGGAGAAGTAGTGGATTACCACAGACACCAAGTTGAGTCACAAGCTTGCATGACATTAATGCCAGATGAGCTGTTTAGTGGAAATTTTCAGAAATCATGATTCTTCATTTATATTTGTTGACAATTTGTTTTTTTCTGGTTATTTGAGGAAAGAAAAGTTAAGGTAGCATAATGATATCTTTTCCACCAATGACTGGATAATTTGACACTTTTGTGAATCATCACACCATCACTACCAACAAGATTAGTGATTATCAGCATAATGTGATATATTGAAAATGTATTTGGACGGACAAATGAACAGACATAACTAATCTTTAAAGCTCCTGAAATAAAAGAAATGTTGAACATCAGCCAAGCTCATATGACCTTTTATGCCAGGTGAGCTGAAATGTGATAACACAACATTTTCTAAAAATTTCAAGTCGGGACACACATGATAGAGTCCTACTAAATGAGGACATGTTTAGTTGAAATTTAGAGAAATTTTGAATCTTTATTTTTATTTTCTTATACTAGTTTTTTGGTAATTCTGAATCGGAGAAGTAATGGATTACCACATACACCAAGTTGAGTCACAAGCTTGCATGACATCAATGCCAGATGAGCTGTTTAGTGGAAATTTTCAGAAATCATGATTCTTCATTGATATTTGTTGACAATTTGTTTTTCCTGGTTATTTGAGGAAAGAAAAGTTAAAGTAGCATAATGATATCTTTTCCATCAATGACTGGATAATTTGACACTTTTGTGAATCATCACACCATCACTACCAACAAGATTAGTGATTATCAGCATAATGTGATATATTGAAAATGTATTTGGACGGACAAATGAACAGACATAACTAATCTTGAAAGCTCCGGAAATAAAAGAAATGTTGAACATCAGCCAAGCTCATATGACCTTTGATGCCAGGTGCGCTTGACAGGTGATAACACAACATTTTCTAACAAATTCAATATGGGACACACATATGATTGTCCAAGTACCATCAAGTGGGGACACACATGATAGAGTCCTACTAAATGAGGACATGTTTAGTGGAAATTTGGAGAAATTTCGAATCTTTATTTTTATTTTCTTATACTAGTTTTTTGGTAATTCTGAATCGGAGAAGTAATGGATTACGACAGACACCAAGTTGAGTCACAATCTTTCATGACATTAATGCCAGATGAGCTGTTTAGTGGAAATATTGAGAAATCATGATTCTTCATTTATATTTGTTGCCAATTTGTTTTTTTCTGGTTATTTGAGGAAAGAAAAGTTAAGGTAGCATAATGATATCTTTTCCACCAATGACTGGATAATTTGACACTTTTGTGAATCATCAGACCATCACTACCAACAAGATTAGTGATTGACAGCATAATGTGATATATTGAAAATGTATTTGGACGGACAGATGAACAGTCATAACTTATGTTTAAAGCTCCTGAAATAAAAGAAATGTTAAACATCAGTCAAGCTCATATGACCTTTTATGCCAGGTGAGCTGAAAGGTGATAATACAACATTTTCTAACAAATTCAATATAAGACACACATATGATTGTCCAAGTACCATCAAGTGGGGACACACATATGATAGAGTCCTACTAAATGAGGACAGTTTAGGACAAATGAACAGACATAACTAATCTTTAAATCTCCGGAATTAAAAGAAATGTTGAACATCAGCCAAACTCATATGACCTTTTATGCCAGGTGAATTAACAGGTGATAACACAACATTTTCTAACAAATTCAATATGGGACACATATATGATTGTCCAAGTACCTTCAAGTGGGGACACACATATGATAGAGTCCTACTAAATAGGGACATGTTTAGTGGAAATTTGGAAAAATCTTGAATCTTTACTTTTATTTTCTTATATAGTTTTTTTTAGTAATTTTGATCGGAAAAGTAGTGGATTACAACAGACACCAAGTTGAGTCAGAAGCTTGCATGACATTAATGCCAGATGAGCTGTTTAGTGGAAATTTTCAGAAATCATGATTCTTCATTTATATTTGTTGCAAATTTGTTTTTTTCTGGTTATTTGAGGAAAGAAAAGTTAAGGTAGCATAATGATATCTTTTCCTCCAATGACTGGATAATTTGACACTTTTGTGAATCATCACACCATCACTACCAACAAGATTAGTGATTATCAGCATAATGTGATATATTGAAAATGTATTTGGACGGACAGATGAACAGACATAACTAATATTTAAAGCTCCTGAAATAAAAGAAATGTTGAACATCAGCCAAGCTCATATGACCTTTTATGCCAGGTGAGCTGAAATGTGACAACACAACATTTTCTAAAAAAATTCAATATTGGACACACATATGATTGTCCAAGTACCATCAAGTGGGGACACACATGATAGAGTCCTACTAAATGAGGACATGTTTAGTGGAAATTTGGAGAAATTTTGAATCTTTATTTTTATTTTCTTATACTAGTTTTTTGGTAATTCTGAATCGGAGAAGTAATGGATTACCACAGACACCAAGTTGAGTCACAAACATTCATGACATTAATGCCAGATGGGCTGTTTAGTGGAAATTTTGAGAAATCATGATTCTTCATTTATATTTGTTGCCAATTTATTTTTTTCTGATTATTTGAGGAAAGAAAAGTTAAGGTAGCATAATGATATCTTTTCCACCAATGACTGGATAATTTGACACTTTTGTGAATAATCAGATCAACACTACCAACAAGATTAGTGATTGACAGCATAATGTGATATATTGAAAATGTATTTGGACGGACAGATGAACATTAAAACTAATCTTTAAAGCTCCTAAAATACAAAAAAATGTTGAACATCAGCCAAGCTCATATGACCTTTTATGCCAGGTGAGCTGAAAGGTGATAATACAACATTTTCTAAAAAATTCCATATGGGACACACATATGACTGTCCAAGTACCATCAAGTGGGGACACACATATGATAGAGTCCTACTAAATGAGGACATGTTTAGTGGAAATTTGGAGAAATCTTGAATCTTTATTTTTATTTTCTTATATAGTTTTTTTAGTAATTCTGATCGGAGAAGTAGTGGATTACCACTACTAATAAGTTGAGTCACAAGCTTGCATGACATTAATGCCAGATGAGCTGTTTATTGGAAATTTTGAGAAATCATGATTCTTCATTTATATTTGTTGACAATTTGTTTTTTTCTGGTTATTTGAGGAAAGAAAAGTTAAGGTATCATAATGATATCTTTTCCACCAATGACTGGATAGTTTGACACTTTTGTGAATCATCACATCATCACTACCAACAAGATTAGTGATTATCAGCATAATGTGATATATTGAAAATGTATTTGGACTGACAGATGAACAGTCATAACTAATCTTTAAAGCTCCTGAAATAAAAGAAATGTTGAACATTAGCCAAGCTCATATGACCTTTTATGCCAGGTGAGCTGAAAGGTGATAATACAACCTTTTCTCACAAATTCAATATGGGACACACATATGATTGTCCAAGTACCATCAAGTGGGGACACACATATGATAGAGTCCTACTAAATGAGGACATGTTTAGTGGAAATTTGGAGAAATCTTGAATCTTTATTTTTATTTTCTTATAATAGTTTTTTTTAGTAATTCTGATGGGAGAAGTAGTGGATTACCACAGACACCAAGTTGAGTCACAAGCTTGCATGACATTAATGCCAGATGAGCTGTTTAGTGGAAATTTTGAGAAATCATGATTCTTCATTTATATTTGTTGACAATTTGTTTTTTTCTGGTTATTTGAGGAAAGAAAAGTTAAGGTAGCATAATGATATCTTTTCCACCAATGGCTGGATAATTTGACACTTTTGTGAATCATCACACCATCACTACCAACAAGATTAGTGATTATCAGCATAATGTGATATATTGAAAATGTATTTGGACGGACAAATGAACAGACATAACTAATCTTTAAAGCTCCTGAAATAAAAGAAATGTTGAACATCAGCCAAGCTCATATGACCTTTTATGCCAGGTGAGCTGACAGGTGATAACACAACATTTTCTAACAAATTCAATATGGGACACACATAGGATTGTCCAAGTACCATCAAGTGGGGACACACATGATAGAGTCCTACTAAATGAGGACATGTTTAGTGGAAATTTGGAGAAATCTTGAATCTTTATTTTTATTTTCTTATAATAGTTTTTTAGTAAATCTGAATCGGAGAAGTAATGGATTACCACAGACACCAAGTTGAGTCACAATCTTTGATGACATCAATGCCAGATGAGCTGTTTAGTGGAAATTTTCAGAAATCATGATTCTTCATTTATATTTGTTGCCAATTTGTTTTTTTTCTGGTTATTTGAGGAAAGAAAAGTTAACGTAGCATAGTGATATCTTTTCCACCAATGACTGGATAATTTGACACTTTTGTGAATCATCACACTATCACTACCAACAAGATTAGTGATTATCAGCATAATGTGATATATTGAAAATGTATTTGGACGGACAAATGAACCGACATAACTAATCTTTAAAGCTCCTGAAATAAAAGAAATGTTGAACACCAGCCAAGCTCATATGACCTTTTATGCCAGATGAGCTGAAAGGTGATAACACAACATTTTCTAAAAAATACAATATGGGACACACATATGATTGCCCAAGTACCATCAAGTGGGGACACACATGATAGAGTCCTACTAAATGAGGACATGTTTAGTGGAAATTTGGAGAAATCTTGAATCTTTATTTTTATTTTCTTATAATAGTTTTTTGGTAATTCTGAATCGGAGAAGTAATGGATTACCACAGACAGCAAGTTGAGTCACAATCTTTCATGACATTAATGCATGATGAGCTGTTCAGTGGAAATTTTGAGAAATTATGATTCTTCATTTATATTTGATGCCAAATTGTTTTTTTCTGGTTATTTGAGGAAAGAAAAGTTAAGGTAGCATAATGATATCTTTTCCACCAATGACTGGATAATTTGACACTTTTGTGAATCATCACACCATCACTACCAACAAGATTAGTGATTGACAGCATAATGTGATATATTGAAAATGTATTTGGACGGACAGATGAACAGTCATAACTAATCTTTAAAGCTCCTGAAATGAAAGAAATGTTGAACATCAGCCAAGCTCATATGACCTTTTATGCCAGGTGAGCTGAAAGGTGATAATACAACATTTTCTAACAAATTCAATATTGGACACACATATGATTGTCCAAGTACCATCAAGTGGGGACACACATATGATAGAGTCCTACTAAATGAGGACATGTTAAGTGGAAATTTGGAGAAATCTTGAATCTTTATTTTTATTTTCTTATATAGTTTTTTTTTAGTAATTCTGATCGGAGAAGCAGTGGATTACAACAGACACCAAGTTGAGTCACAAGCTTGCATGACATTAATGCCAGATGAGCTGTTTAGTGGAAATTTTCAGAAATCATGATTCTTCATTTATATTTGTTGCAAATTTGTTTTTTTCTGGTTATTTGAGGAAAGAAAAGTTAAGGTAGCATAATGATATCTTTTCCACCAATGACTGGATAATTTGACACTTTTGTGAATCATCACACCATCACTACCAACAAGATTAGTGATTATCAGCATAATGTGATATATTGAAAATGTATTTGGACGGACAGATGAACAGACATAACTAATCTTTAAAGCTCCTGAAATAAAAGAAATGTTGAACATCAGCCAAGCTCATATGACCTTTTATGCCAGGTGAGCTGACAGGTGATAACACAACATTTTCTAACAAATTCAATATGGGACACACATATGATTGTCCAAGTACCATCAAGTGGGGACACACATGATAGAGTCCTACTAAATGAGGACATGTTTAGTGGAAATTTGGAGAAATCTTGAATCTTTATTTTTATTTTCTTATAATAGTTTTTTTTAGTAATTCTGATCGGAGAAGTAGTGGATTACCACAGACACCAAGTTGTGTCACAAGCTTGCATGCCATTAATGCCAGATGAGCTGTTTAGTGGAAATTTTGAGAAATCATGATTCTTCATTTATATTTGTTGACAATTTGTTTTTTCTGGTTATTTGAGGAAAGAAAAGTTAAGGTAGCATAATGATATCTTTTCCACCAATGACTGGATAATTTGACACTTTTGTGAATCATCACACTATCACTACCAACAAGATTAGTGATTATCAGCATAATGTGATATATTGAAAATGTATTTGGACGGACAAATGAACCGACATAACTAATCTTTAAAGCTCCTGAAATAAAAGAAATGTTGAACACCAGCCAAGCTCATATGACCTTTTATGCCAGATGAGCTGAAAGGTGATAACACAACATTTTCTAAAAAATACAATATGGGACACACATATGATTGCCCAAGTACCATCAAGTGGGGACACACATGATAGAGTCCTACTAAATGAGGACATGTTTAGTGGAAATTTGGAGAAATCTTGAATCTTTATTTTTATTTTCTTATAATAGTTTTTTGGTAATTCTGAATCGGAGAAGTAATGGATTACCACAGACAGCAAGTTGAGTCACAATCTTTCATGACATTAATGCATGATGAGCTGTTTAGTGGAAATTTTGAGAAATTATGATTCTTCATTTATATTTGATGCCAAATTGTTTTTTTCTGGTTATTTGAGGAAAGAAAAGTTAAGGTAGCATAATGATATCTTTTCCACCAATGACTGGATAATTTGACACTTTTGTGAATCATCACACCATCACTACCAACAAGATTAGTGATTGACAGCATAATGTGATATATTGAAAATGTATTTGGACGGACAGATGAACAGTCATAACTAATCTTTAAAGCTCCTGAAATGAAAGAAATGTTGAACATCAGCCAAGCTCATATGACCTTTTATGCCAGGTGAGCTGAAAGGTGATAATACAACATTTTCTAACAAATTCAATATTGGACACACATATGATTGTCCAAGTACCATCAAGTGGGGACACACATATGATAGAGTCCTACTAAATGAGGACATGTTAAGTGGAAATTTGGAGAAATCTTGAATCTTTATTTTTATTTTCTTATATAGATTTTTTTTAGTAATTCTGATCGGAGAAGCAGTGGATTACAACAGACACCAAGTTGAGTCACAAGCTTGCATGACATTAATGCCAGATGAGCTGTTTAGTGGAAATTTTCAGAAATCATGATTCTTCATTTATATTTGTTGCAAATTTGTTTTTTTCTGGTTATTTGAGGAAAGAAAAGTTAAGGTAGCATAATGATATCTTTTCCACCAATGACTGGATAATTTGTCACTTTTGTGAATCATCACACCATCACTACCAACAAGATTAGTGATTATCAGCATAATGTGATATATTGAAAATGTATTTGGACGGACAGATGAACAGACATAACTAATCTTTAAAGCTCCTGAAATAAAAGAAAGTTGAACATCAGCCAAGCTCATATGACCTTTTATGCCAGGTGAGCTGACAGGTGATAACACAACATTTTCTAACAAATTCAATATGGGACACACATATGATTGTCCAAGTACCATCAAGTGGGGACACACATGATAGAGTCCTACTAAATGAGGACATGTTTAGTGGAAATTTGGAGAAATCTTGAATCTCTATTTTTATTTTCTTATAATAAAATTGAGAAAGGAAATGGTGAATATGTCAAAGCGACAACCACCCGACCATAGAGCAAACAACAGTCGAAGGCAACCAATGGGTCTTCAATGTAGCGAGAATTCCCGCACCCGTAGGTGTCCTTCAGCTGGCCCCTAAAATATGCATAATAGTACAGTGATAATGGACGTCATACTAAACTCCGAATTATACACAAGAAACTAAAATTTAAAATCATACAAGACTAACAAAGGCCAGAGGCTCCTGACTTGGGACAGGCGCAAAATTGCGGCGGGGTTAAACATGTTTATGAGATCTCAACCCTCCCCCTATACCTCTAGCCAATGTAGAAAAGTAAAAGAATAACAATACGCACATTCAAATTCAGTTCAAGAGAAGTCCGAGTCTGATGTCAAAAGATGTAACAAAAGAAAATAAATAATATGACAATAATACATAAATAACAACAGACTACTAGCAGTTAACTGACATGCCAGCTCCAGACCTCAATTAAACTGATTGAAAGATTATGTCTTCATCATATGAATATCAGGTACAATCCCTCCCGTTAGGGGTTTAGTATCATACTATCATAAAATATATGAGAAGAACATAACCCGTGTCATGCCAACAACTGTTTTTTTTTTAGTAATTCTGATCGGAGAAGTAGTGGATTACCACAGACACCAAGTTGTGTCACAAGCTTGCATGCCATTAATGCCAGATGAGCTGTTTAGTGGAAATTTTCAGAAATCATGATTCTTCATTTATATTTGTTGCCAATTTGTTTTTTTCTGGTTATTTGAGGAAAGAAAAGTTAACGTAGCATAGTGATATCTTTTCCACCAATGACTGGATAATTTGACACTTTTGTGAATCATCACACTATCACTACCAACAAGATTAGTGATTATCAGCATAATGTGATATATTGAAAATGTATTTGGACGGACAAATGAACCGACATAACTAATCTTTAAAGCTCCTGAAATAAAAGAAATGTTGAACACCAGCCAAGCTCATATGACCTTTTATGCCAGATGAGCTGAAAGGTGATAACACAACATTTTCTAAAAAATACAATATGGGACACACATATGATTGCCCAAGTACCATCAAGTGGGGACACACATGATAGAGTCCTACTAAATGAGGACATGTTTAGTGGAAATTTGGAGAAATCTTGAATCTTTATTTTTATTTTCTTATAATAGTTTTTTGGTAATTCTGAATCGGAGAAGTAATGGATTACCACAGACAGCAAGTTGAGTCACAATCTTTCATGACATTAATGCATGATGAGCTGTTCAGTGGAAATTTTGAGAAATTATGATTCTTCATTTATATTTGATGCCAAATTGTTTTTTTCTGGTTATTTGAGGAAAGAAAAGTTAAGGTAGCATAATGATATCTTTTCCACCAATGACTGGATAATTTGACACTTTTGTGAATCATCACACCATCACTACCAACAAGATTAGTGATTGACAGCATAATGTGATATATTGAAAATGTATTTGGACGGACAGATGAACAGTCATAACTAATCTTTAAAGCTCCTGAAATGAAAGAAATGTTGAACATCAGCCAAGCTCATATGACCTTTTATGCCAGGTGAGCTGAAAGGTGATAATACAACATTTTCTAACAAATTCAATATTGGACACACATATGATTGTCCAAGTACCATCAAGTGGGGACACACATATGATAGAGTCCTACTAAATGAGGACATGTTAAGTGGAAATTTGGAGAAATCTTGAATCTTTATTTTTATTTTCTTATATAGTTTTTTTTTAGTAATTCTGATCGGAGAAGCAGTGGATTACAACAGACACCAAGTTGAGTCACAAGCTTGCATGACATTAATGCCAGATGAGCTGTTTAGTGGAAATTTTCAGAAATCATGATTCTTCATTTATATTTGTTGCAAATTTGTTTTTTTCTGGTTATTTGAGGAAAGAAAAGTTAAGGTAGCATAATGATATCTTTTCCACCAATGACTGGATAATTTGACACTTTTGTGAATCATCACACCATCACTACCAACAAGATTAGTGATTATCAGCATAATGTGATATATTGAAAATGTATTTGGACGGACAGATGAACAGACATAACTAATCTTTAAAGCTCCTGAAATAAAAGAAATGTTGAACATCAGCCAAGCTCATATGACCTTTTATGCCAGGTGAGCTGACAGGTGATAACACAACATTTTCTAACAAATTCAATATGGGACACACATATGATTGTCCAAGTACCATCAAGTGGGGACACACATGATAGAGTCCTACTAAATGAGGACATGTTTAGTGGAAATTTGGAGAAATCTTGAATCTTTATTTTTATTTTCTTATAATAGTTTTTTTTAGTAATTCTGATCGGAGAAGTAGTGGATTACCACAGACACCAAGTTGTGTCACAAGCTTGCATGCCATTAATGCCAGATGAGCTGTTTAGTGGAAATTTTGAGAAATCATGATTCTTCATTTATATTTGTTGACAATTTGTTTTTTCTGGTTATTTGAGGAAAGAAAAGTTAAGGTAGCATAATGATATCTTTTCCACCAATGACTGGATAATTTGACACTTTTGTGAATCATCACACTATCACTACCAACAAGATTAGTGATTATCAGCATAATGTGATATATTGAAAATGTATTTGGACGGACAAATGAACCGACATAACTAATCTTTAAAGCTCCTGAAATAAAAGAAATGTTGAACACCAGCCAAGCTCATATGACCTTTTATGCCAGATGAGCTGAAAGGTGATAACACAACATTTTCTAAAAAATACAATATGGGACACACATATGATTGCCCAAGTACCATCAAGTGGGGACACACATGATAGAGTCCTACTAAATGAGGACATGTTTAGTGGAAATTTGGAGAAATCTTGAATCTTTATTTTTATTTTCTTATAATAGTTTTTTGGTAATTCTGAATCGGAGAAGTAATGGATTACCACAGACAGCAAGTTGAGTCACAATCTTTCATGACATTAATGCATGATGAGCTGTTTAGTGGAAATTTTGAGAAATTATGATTCTTCATTTATATTTGATGCCAAATTGTTTTTTTCTGGTTATTTGAGGAAAGAAAAGTTAAGGTAGCATAATGATATCTTTTCCACCAATGACTGGATAATTTGACACTTTTGTGAATCATCACACCATCACTACCAACAAGATTAGTGATTGACAGCATAATGTGATATATTGAAAATGTATTTGGACGGACAGATGAACAGTCATAACTAATCTTTAAAGCTCCTGAAATGAAAGAAATGTTGAACATCAGCCAAGCTCATATGACCTTTTATGCCAGGTGAGCTGAAAGGTGATAATACAACATTTTCTAACAAATTCAATATTGGACACACATATGATTGTCCAAGTACCATCAAGTGGGGACACACATATGATAGAGTCCTACTAAATGAGGACATGTTAAGTGGAAATTTGGAGAAATCTTGAATCTTTATTTTTATTTTCTTATATAGTTTTTTTTTAGTAATTCTGATCGGAGAAGCAGTGGATTACAACAGACACCAAGTTGAGTCACAAGCTTGCATGACATTAATGCCAGATGAGCTGTTTAGTGGAAATTTTCAGAAATCATGATTCTTCATTTATATTTGTTGCAAATTTGTTTTTTTCTGGTTATTTGAGGAAAGAAAAGTTAAGGTAGCATAATGATATCTTTTCCACCAATGACTGGATAATTTGACACTTTTGTGAATCATCACACCATCACTACCAACAAGATTAGTGATTATCAGCATAATGTGATATATTGAAAATGTATTTGGACGGACAGATGAACAGACATAACTAATCTTTAAAGCTCCTGAAATAAAAGAAATGTTGAACATCAGCCAAGCTCATATGACCTTTTATGCCAGGTGAGCTGACAGGTGATAAAACAACATTTTCTAACAAATTCAATATGGGACACACATATGATTGTCCAAGTACCATCAAGTGGGGACACACATGATAGAGTCCTACTAAATGAGGACATGTTTAGTGGAAATTTGGAGAAATCTTGAATCTTTATTTTTATTTTCTTATAATAGTTTTTTTTAGTAATTCTGATCGGAGAAGTAGTGGATTACCACAGACACCAAGTTGTGTCACAAGCTTGCATGTCATTAATGCCAGATGAGCTGTTTAGTGGAAATTTTGAGAAATCATGATTCTTCATTTATATTTGTTGACAATTTGTTTTTTCTGGTTATTTGAGGAAAGAAAAGTTAAGGTAGCGTAATGATATCTTTTCCACCAATGACTGGATAATTTGACACTTTTGTGAATCATCACACCATCACTACGAACAAGATTAGTGATTATCAGCATAATGTGATATATTAAAAATGTATGTGGACGGACAGATGAACAGACATAACTAATCTTTAAAGCTCCTGAAATAAAAGAAATGTTGTACATCAGCCAAGCTCATATGACCTTTTATGCCAGGTGAGCTGAAAGGTGATAATACAACATTTTCTAACAACTTCAATATGGGACACACATATGATTGTCCAAGTACCATCAAGTGGGGACACACATATGATAGAGTCCTACTAAATGAGGACATGTTTAGCGGAAATTTGGAGAAATCTTGAATCTTTATTTTTATTTTCTTATATAGTTTTTTTTAGTAATTCCGATCGGAGAAGCAGTGGATTACAAGAGACACCAAGTTGAGTCACAAGCTTGCATGACATTAATGCCAGATGAGCTGTTTAGTGGAAATTTTGAGAACTCATGATTCTTCATTTATATTTGTTGCAAATTTGTTTTTTTCTGGTTATTTGAGGAAAGAAAAGTTAAGGTAGCATAATGATATCTTTTCCACCAATGACTGGATAATTTGACACTTTTGTGAATCATCACACCATCACTACCAACAAGATTAGTGATTATCAGCATAATGTGATATATTGAAAATGTATTTGGACGGACAGATGAACAGACATAACTAATCTTTAAAGCTCCTGAAATAAAAGAAATGTTGAACATCAGCCAAGCTCATATGACCTTTTTTGCCAGGTGAGCTGAAATGTGATAACACAACATTTTCTAAAAAAAATCAATATGGGACACACATTATGATTGTCCAAGTACCATCAAGTGGGGACACACATGATAGAGTCCTACTAAATGAGGACATGTTTAGTGGAAATTTGGAGAAATTTTGAATCTTTATTTTTATTTTCTTATACTAGTTTTTTGGTATTTTTGAATCGGAGAAGTAATGGATTACCACAGACACCAAGTTGAGTCACAAACATTCATGACATTAATGCCAGATTAGCTGTTTAGTGAAAATTTTGAGAAATCATGATTCTTCATTTATATTTGTTGCCAATTTGTTTTTTTCTGATTTTTTGAGGAAAGAAAAGTTAAGGTAGCATAATGATATCTTTTCCACCAATGACTGGATAATTTGACACTTTTGTGAATCATCACACCATCACTACGAACAAGATTAGTGATTATCAGCATAATGTGATATATTGAAAATGTATTTGGACGGACAGATGAACAGACATAACTAATCTTTAAAGCTCCTGAAATAAAAGAAATGTTGTACATCAGCCAAGCTCATATGACCTTTTATGCCAGGTGAGCTGAAAGGTGATAATACAACATTTTCTAACAACTTCAATATGGGACACACATATGATTGTCCAAGTACCATCAAGTGGGGACACACATATGATAGAGTCCTACTAAATGAGGACATGTTTAGCGGAAATTTGGAGAAATCTTGAATCTTTATTTTTATTTTCTTATATAGTTTTTTTTAGTAATTCTGATCGGAGAAGCAGTGGATTACAACAGACACCAAGTTGAGTCACAAGCTTGCATTACATTAATGCCAGATGAGCTGTTTAGTGGAAATTTTGAGAAATCATGATTCTTCATTTATATTGGTTGACAATTTGTTTTTTCTGGTTATTTGAGGAAAGAAAAGTTAAGGTAGCATAATGATATCTTTTCCACCAATGACTGGATAATTTGACACTTTTGTGAATCATCACACCATCACTACCAACAAGATTAGTGATTATCAGCATAATGTGATATATTGAAAATGTATTTGGACGGACAGATGAACAGACATAACTAATCTTTAAAGCTCCTGAAATAAAAGAAATGTTGAACATCAGCCAAGCTCATATGACCTTTTATGCCAGGTGAGCTGAAATGTGATAACACAACATTTTCTAAAAAAATTCAATATGGGACACACATATGATTGTCCAAGTACCATCAAGTGGGGACACACATGATAGAGTCCTACTAAATGAGGACATGTTTAGTGGAAATTTGGAGAAATTTTGAATCTTTATTTTTATTTTCTTATACTAGTTTTTTGGTAATTTCTGAATCGGAGAAGTAATGGATTACCACAGACACCAAGTTGAGTCACAAACATTCATGAAATTAATGCCAGATTAGCTGTTTAGTGGAAATTTTGAGAAATCATGATTCTTCATTTATATTTGTTGCCAATTTGTTTTTTTCTGATTTTTTGAGGAAAGAAAAGTTAAGGTAGCATAATGATATCTTTTCCACCAATGACTGGATAATTTGACACTTTTGTGAATCATCACACCATCACTACGAACAAGATTAGTGATTATCAGCATAATGTGATATATTGAAAATGTATGTGGACGGACAGATGAACAGACATAACTAATCTTTAAAGCTCCTGAAATAAAAGAAATGTTGTACATCAGCCAAGCTCATATGACCTTTTATGCCAGGTGAGCTGAAAGGTGATAATACAACATTTTCTAACAACTTCAATATGGGACACACATATGATTGTCCAAGTACCATCAAGTGGGGACACACATATGATAGAGTCCTACTAAATGAGGACATGTTTAGCGGAAATTTGGAGAAATCTTGAATCTTTATTTTTATTTTCTTATATAGTTTTTTTTAGTAATTCTGATCGGAGAAGCAGTGGATTACAACAGACACCAAGTTGAGTCACAAGCTTGCATTACATTAATGCCAGATGAGCTGTTTAGTGGAAATTTTGAGAAATCATGATTCTTCATTTATATTGGTTGACAATTTGTTTTTTCTGGTTATTTGAGGAAAGAAAAGTTAAGGTAGCATAATGATATCTTTTCCACCAATGACTGGATAATTTGACACTTTTGTGAATCATCACACCATCACTACCAACAAGATTAGTGATTATCAGCATAATGTGATATATTGAAAATGTATTTGGACGGACAGATGAACAGACATAACTAATCTTTAAAGCTCCTGAAATAAAAGAAATGTTGAACATCAGCCAAGCTTATATGACCTTTTATGCCAGGTGAGCTGAAATGTGATAACACAACATTTTCTAAAAAAATTCAATATGGGACACACATATGATTGTCCAAGTACCATCAAGTGGGGACACACATGATAGAGTCCTACTAAATGAGGACATGTTTAGTGGAAATTTGGAGAAATTTTGAATCTTTATTTTTATTTTCTTATACTAGTTTTTTGGTAATTTCTGAATCGGAGAAGTAATGGATTACCACAGACACCAAGTTGAGTCACAAACATTCATGAAATTAATGCCAGATTAGCTGTTTAGTGGAAATTTTGAGAAATCATGATTCTTCATTTATATTTGTTGCCAATTTGTTTTTTTCTGATTTTTTGAGGAAAGAAAAGTTAAGGTAGCATAATGATATCTTTTCCACCAATGACTGGATAATTTGACACTTTTGTGAATAATCAGATCAACACTTCCAACAAGATTAGTGATTGACAGCATAATGTGATATATTGAAAATGTATTTGGACGGACATATGAACATTAAAACTAATCTTTAAAGCTCGTGAAATAAAAAAAAAATGTTGAACATCAGCCAAGCTCATATGACCTTTTATGCCAGGTGAGCTGAAAGGTAATAATACAACATTTTCTAACAAATTCAATATTGGACACACATATGATTGTCCAAGTACCATCAAGTGGGGACACACATATGATAGAGTCCTACTAAATGAGGACATTTTTAGTGGAAATTTGGAGAAATCTTGAATCTTTATTTTTATTTTCTTATAATAGTTTTTTTAGTAATTCTGATCGGAGAAGTAGTGGATTACCACAGACACCAAGTTGAGTCACAATCTTGCATTACGTTAATGCCAGATGAGCTGTTTAGTGGAAATTTTGAGAAATCATGATTCTTCATTTATATTTGTTGACAATTTGTTTTTTCTGGTTATTTGAGGAAAGAAAAGTTAAGGTAGCATAATGATATCTTTTCCACCAATGACTGGATAATTTGACACTTTTGTGAATCATCACACCATCACTACCAACAAGATTAGTGATTATCAGCATAATGTGATATATTGAAAATGTATTTGGACGGACAGATGAACAGACATAACTAATCTTTAAAGCTCCTGAAATAAAAGAAATGTTGAACATCAGCCAAGCTCATATGACCTTTTATGCCAGGTGAGCTGAAATGTGATAACACAACATTTTCTGAAAAAATTCAATATGGGACACACATATGATTGTCCAAGTACCATCAAGTGGGGACACACATGATAGAGTCCTACTAAATGAGGACATGTTTAGTGGAAATTTGGAGAAATTTTGAATCTTTATTTTTATTTTCTTATACTAGTTTTTTGGTAATTTCTGAATCGGAGAAGTAATGGATTACCACAGACACCAAGTTTAGTCACAAACATTCATGATATTAATGCCAGATTAGCTGTTTAGTGGAAATTTTGAGAAATCATGATTCTTCATTTATATTTGTTGCCAATTTGTTTTTTTCTGATTTTTTGAGGAAAGAAAAGTTAAGGTAGCATAATGATATCTTTTCCACCAATGACTGGATAATTTGACACTTTTGTGAATAATCATATCAACACTACCAACAAGATTAGTGATTGACAGCATAATGTGATATATTGAAAATGTATTTGGACGGACAGATAAACATTAAAACTAATCTTTAAAGCTCGTGAAATAAAAAAAAAATGTTGAACATCAGCCAAGCTCATATGACCTTTTATGCCAGGTGAGCTGAAAGGTAATAATACAACATTTTCTAACAAATTCAATATTGGACACACATATGATTGTCCAAGTACCATCAAGTGGGGACACACATATGATAGAGTCCTACTAAATGAGGACATTTTTAGTGGAAATTTGGAGAAATCTTGAATCTTTATTTTTATTTTCTTATAATAGTTTTTTTAGTAATTCTGATCGGAGAAGTAGTGGATTACCACAGACACCAAGTTGAGTCACAATCTTGCATTACGTTAATGCCAGATGAGCTGTTTAGTGGAAATTTTGAGAAATTATGATTCTTCATTTATATTTGATGCCAATTTGTTTTTTTTTCTGGTTATTTGAGAAAAGAAAAGATAACGTAGCATAATGATATCTTTTCCACCAACGACTGGATAATTTGACACTTTTGTGAACAATCAGACCATCACTACCAACAAGATTAGTGATTGACAGCATAATGTGATATATTGAAAATGTATTTGGACGGACAGATGAACAGACATAACTAATCTTTAAAGCTCCTGAAATAAAAGAAATGTTGAACATCAGCCAAGCTCATATGACCTTTTATGCCAGGTGAGCTGAAAGGTGATAATACAACATTTTCTAACAAATTCAATATTGGACACACATATGATTGTCCAAGTACCATCAAGTGGGGACACACATATGATAGAGTCCTACTAAATGAGGACATGTTTAGTGGAAATTTGGAGAAATCTTGAATCTTTATTTTTATTTTCTTATAATATTTTTTTTTAGTAATTCTGATCGGAGAAGTAGTGGATTACCACAGACACCAAGTTGAGTCACAATCTTGCATGACATTAATGCCAGATGAGCTGTTTAGTGGAAATTTTGAGAAATCATGATTCTTCATTTATATTTGTTGCCAATTTGTTTTTTCTGGTTATTTGAGGAAAGAAAAGTTAAGGTAGCATAATGATATCTTTTCCACCAACGACTGGATAATTTGACACTTTTGTGAATAATCAGACCATCACTACCAACAAGATTAGCATAATGATTAGTGATTGACAGCATAATGTGATATATTGAAAATGTATTTGGACGGACAGATGAACAGTCATAACTAATCTTTAAAGCTCCTGATATAAAAGAACTGTTGAACATCAGCCAAGCTCATATGACCTTTTATGCCAGGTGAGCTGAAAGGTGATAATACAACATTTTCTAACAAATTCAATATTGGACACACATATGATTGTCCAAGTACCATCAAGTGGGGACACACATGATAGAGTCCTACTAAATGAGGACATGTTTAGTGGAAATTTGGAGAAATCTTGAATCTTTACTTTTATTTTCTTATAATACTTTTTTGGTTATTCTGAATCGGAAAAGTAATGGATTACCACAGACACCAAGTTGAGTCACAATCTTTCATGACATTAATGCCAGATGAGCTGTTTAGTGGAAATTTTGAGAAATCATGATTCTTCATTTATATTTGTTGCCAATTTGATTTTTTCTGGTTATTTGAGGGAAAAAAGTTAAGGTAGCATAATGATATCTTTTCCACCAACGACTGGATAATTTGACACTTTTGTGAATAATCAGACCATCACTACCAACAAGATTAGTGATTGACAGCATAATGTGACATATTGAAAATGTATTTGGACGGACAGATGAACAGTCATAACTAATCTTTAAAGCTCCTGAAATAAAAGAAATGTTGAACATCAGTCAAGCTCATATGACCTTTTATGCCAGGTGAGCTGACAGGTGATAATACAACATTTTCTAACAAATTCAATATTGGACACACATATGATTGTCCAAGTACCATCAAGTGGGGACACACATATGATAGAGTCCTACTAAATGAGGACATGTTTAGTGGAAATTTGGAGAAATCTTGAATCTTTATTTTTATTTTCTTATAATAGTTTTTTTGGTAAATCTGAATCGGAGAAGTAATGGATTACCACAGACACCAAGTTAAGTCACAATCTTTCATGACATTAATGCCAGATGAGCTGTTTAGTGGAAATTTTGAGAAATCATGATTCTTCATTTATATGTGTTGCCAATTTGTTTTTTTCTGGTTATTTGAGGAAAGAAAAGTTAAGGTAGCATAATGATATCTTTTCCACCAACGACTGGATAATTTGACACTTTTGTGAATAATCAGACCATCACTACCAACAAGATTAGTGATTGACAGCATAATGTGATATATTGAAAAATGTATTTGGACGGACAGATGAACAGACATAACTAATCTTTAAAGCTCCTGAAATAAAAGAAATGTTGAACATCAGTCAAGCTCATATGACCTTTTATGCCAGGTGAGCTGACAGGTAATAATACAACATTTTCTAACAAATTCAATATGGAACACACATATGATTGTCCAAGTACCATCAAGTGGGGACACACATATGATAGAGTCCTACTAAATGAGGACATGTTTAGTGGAAATTTGGAGAAATCTTGAATCTTTCTTTTTATTTTCTTATATAGTTTTTTTAGTAATTCTGATCGGAGAAGTAGTGGATTAACACTACTTCTAAGTTGAGTCACAAGCTTGCATGACATTAATGCCAGATGAGCTGTTTAGTGGAAATTTTGAGAAATCATGATTCTTCATTTATATTTGTTGACAATTTGTTTTTTAGCTCACCTAGCCCGAAGGGCCAAGTGAGCTTTTCCCATCACTTGGCGTCTGGCGTCCGTCGTCGTCGTCCGTCGTCGTTAACTTTTACAAAAATCTTCTCCTCTGAAACTACTGAGCCAAATTAAACCAAACTTGGTTACAATCATCATTGGGGTATCTAGTTTAAAAAATGTGTGGCGTGACCCGGCCAACCAACCAAGATGGCCGCCATGGCTAAAAATAGAACATAGGGGTAAAATGCAGTTTTTGGCTTATAACTCAAAAACCAAAGCATTTAGAGCAAATCTGACATGGGTAAAATTGTTTATCAGGTCAAGATCTATCTGCCCTCAAATTTTCAAATGAATGCGACAACCCGATATTGGGTTGCTGCCCCTGAACTGGTAATTTTTGGGAATTTTTGCTGTTTTTGGCTATTATCTTGAATATTATTATAGATAGAGATAAACTGTAAACAGCAATAATGTTCAGCAAAATAAGATTTACAAATAAGTCAACATGACCAAAATGGTCAGTTGACCTCTTTAGGAGTTATTGACCTTTATAGTCAATTTTTAACCATTTTTCGTAAATCTTAGTAATCTTTTACAAAAATCTTCTCCTCTGAAACTACTAGGCCAAATTAATCCAAACTTGGCCATAATCATCTTTGGGATATCTAGTTTAAAAAATGTGTGGTGTGATCCGGCAAACCAACCAAGATGGCCGCCATGGCTAAAAAAAGAACATAGGGGTAAAATGCAGTTTTTGGCTTATAACTCAAAAACCAAAGCATTTAGAGCAAATCTGACATGCGGTAAAAGTGTTTATCAGGTCAAAATCTATCTGTCCTGAAATTTTCAGATGAATCGGACAACCTGTTGTTGGGTTGCTGCCCCTGAATTGGTAATTTTAAGGAAATTTTGCTGTTTTTGGTTATTATCTTGAATATTATTATAGATTGAGAAAAACTGTAAACAGCAATAATGTTCAGCAAAGTAAGATTTACAAATAAGTCAGCATGACCAAAATGGTCAGTTGACCCCTGAAGGAGTTATTGCCCTTTATAGTCAATTTTTAACCATTTTTTCGTAAATCTTAGTAATCTTTTACAAAAATCTTCTTCTCTGAAACTACTGGGCCAAATTAAACTAAACTTGGCCACAATCATCATAGGGGTAACTTGTTTAAAAAAGGTGTGGCGTGACCCGGCCAACCAACCAAGATGGCCGCCATGGCTAAAAATAGAACATAGGGGTAAAATGCAGTTTTTGGCTTATAACTCAAAAACCAAAGCATTTAGAGCAAATCTGACATTGGGTTGAATTGTTTATCAGGTCAAAATCTATCTGCTCTAAAATTTCGGATGAATCGGACAACCCGTTGTTGGGTTGCTGCCCCTAAATTGGTAATTTTAAGGAAATTTTACTGTTTTGGGTTATTATCTTGAATATTATTATAGATAGAGATAAACTTTAAACAGCAATAATGTACAGCAAAGTAAGATTTACAAATAACTCAACATGACTGAAATGGTCAATTGACCCCCTAAGGAGTTATTGTCCTTTATAGTCAATTTTTAACAATTTTCATAAAATTTGTAAATTTTTACAAACATTTTTTACTGAAACCTTTGGGCCAAGTTCATTATAGATAGAGATAATTGTAAGCAGAAAGAATGTTCAGTAAAGTAAGATGTACAAACACATTATGATCACCAAAACACAATTTTGTCATGAATCCATCTTCTTCCTTTGTTTAATATTCACATAGACCAAGGTGAGCGACACAGGCTCTTCAGAGCCTCTAGTTCTTGTTATTAGAGGACAGAAAAGTTAAGGTAGCATAATGATATCTTTTCCACCAATGACTGGATAATTTGACACTTTTGTGAATCATCACACCATCACTACCAACAAGATCAGTGAGTGACAGCATAATGTGATATATTGAAAATGTATTTGGACGGACAGATGAACAGTCATAACTAATCTTTAAAGCTCTTGAAATAAAAGAAATGTTGAACATCAGCCAAGCTCATATGACCTTTTATGCCAGGTGAGCTGAAAGGTGATAATACAACATTTTCTAACAAATTCAATATTGGACACACATATGATTGTCCAAGTACCATCAAGTGGGGACACACATATGAAAGAGTTCTACTAAATGAGGACATGCTTAGTGGAAATTTGGAGAAATCTTGAATCTTTATTTTTATTTTCTTATAATAGTTTTTTTTAGTAATTCTGATCGGAGAAGTAGTGGATTACCACAGACACCAAGTTGAGTCAAAAGCTTGCATGACATTAATGCCAGATGAGCTGTTTAGTGGAAATTTTGAGAAATCATGATTCTTCATTTATATTTGTTGACAATTTGTTTTTTCTGGTTATTTGAGGAAAGAAAAGTTAAGGTAGCATAATGATATCTTTTCCACCAATGACTGGATAATTTGACACTTTTGTGAATCATCACACCTTCACTGCCAACAAGTTAAGTGATTATCAGCATAATGTGATATATTGAAAATGTATTTGGACGGACAAATGAACCTACATAACTAATCTTTAAAGCTCCTGAAATAAAAGAAATGTTGAACATCAGCCAAGCTCATATGACCTTTTATGCCAGGTGAGCTGAAAGGTGATAATACAACATTTTCTAACAAATTCAATATTAGACACACATATGATTGTCCAAGTACCATCAAGTTGGACACTCATATGATAGAGTCCTACTAAATGAGGACATGTTTAGTGGAAATTTGGAGAAATCTTGAATCTTTAGTTTTATTTTCTTATAATAGTTTTTTTTAGTAATTCTGAATCGGAGAAGTAATGGATTACCACAGACACCAAGTTGAGTCACAATCTTTCATGACATTAATACCAGATGAGCTGTTTAGTGGAAATTTTGAGAAATCATGATTCTTCATTTATATTTGTTGCCAATTTGTTTTTTTCTGGTTATTTGAGGAAAAAAAAGTTAAGGTAGCATAATGATATCTTTTCCACCAATGACTAGATAATTTCACACTTTTGTGAATAATCAGACCATGACTACCAACAAGATTAGTGATTGACAGCATAATGTGATATATTGAAAATGTATTTGGACGGACAGATGAACAGACATAACTAATCTTTAAAGCTCCTGAAATAAAAGAAATTTTGAACATCAGCCAAGCTCATATGACCTTGTATGCCAGGTGAGCTGAAAGGTAATATTACAACATTTTCTAACAAATTCAATATTGGACACACATATGATTGTCCAAGTGCCATCAAGTGGGGACACACATATGATAGAGTCCTACTAAATGAGGACATGTTTAGTGGAAATTTGGAGAAATCTTGAATCTTTATTTTTATTTTCTTATAATAGTTTTTTTTTAGTAATTCTGATCGGAGAAGTAGTGGATTACCACAGACACCAAGTTGAGTCACAAGCTTACATGACATTAATGCCAGATGAGCTGTTTAGTGGAAATTTTGAGAAATCATGATTCTTCATTTATATTTGTTGACAATTTGTTTTTTTTGGTTATTTGAGGAAAGAAAAGTTAAGGTAGCATAATGATATCTTTTCCACCAATGACTGGATAATTTGACACTTTTGTGAATCATAAGACCATCACTACCAAACAAGATTAGTGATTATCAGCATTATGTGATATATTGAAAATGTATTTGGACGGACAGATGAACAGACATAACTAATCTTTAAAGCTCCTGAAATAAAAGAAATGTTGAACATCAGTCAAGCTCATATGACCTTTTATGCCAGGTGAGCTGACAGGTGATAATACAACATTTTCTAACAAATTCAATATGGGACACACATATGATTGTCCAAGTACCATCAAGTGGGGACACACATGAAAGAGTCCTACTAAATGAGGCCATGTTTAGTGGAAATTTGGAGAAATCTTGAATCTTTATTTTTATTTTCTTATAATAGCGTTTTGGTAATTCTGAATCGGAGAAGTAATGGATTACCACAGACACCAAGTTGAGTCACAAGCTTACATGACATTAATGCCAGATGAGCTGTTAAGTGGAAATTTTGAGAAATCATGATTTTTCATTTATATTTGTTGACAATTTGTTTTTTTTGGTTATTTGAGGAAAGAAAAGTTAAGGTAGCATAATGATATCTTTTCCATCAATGACTGGACAATTTGACATTTTTGTGAATCATCAGACCATCACTACCAACAAGTTAAGATTAGTGATTAACAGCATAATGTGATATATTGAAAATGTATTTGGACGGACAGATGAACAGACATAACTAATCTTTAAAGCTCCTGAAATAAAAGAAATGTTGAACATCAGTCAAGCTCATATGACCTTTTATGCCAGGTGAGCTGACAGGTGATAATATAACATTTTCTAACAAATTCAATATGGGACACACATATGATTGTCCAAGTACCATCAAGTGGGGACACACATGAAAGAGTCCTACTAAATGAGGCCATGTTTAGTGGAAATTTGGAGAAATCTTGAATCTTTATTTTTATTTTCTTATAATAGTTTTTTGGTAATTCTGATTGGACAAGTAATGGATTACCACAGACACCAAGTTGAGTCACAATCTTTCATGACATTAATGGCAGATGAGCTGTTTAGTGGAAATTTTGAGAAATCATGATTCTTCATTTATATTTTTTGCCAATTTGTTTTTTCCTTGTTATTTGAGGAAAGAAAAGTTAAGGTAGCATAATGATATCTTTTCCATCAATGACTGGATAATTTGACACTTTTGTGAATCATCAGACCATCACTACCAACAAGATTAGTGATTAACAGCATAATGTGATATATTGAAAATGTATTTGGACGGACAGATGAACAGTCATAACTAATCTTTAAAGCTCCTGAAATAAAAGAAATGTTGAACATCAGCCAAGCTCATATGACCTTTTATGCCAGGTGAGCTGAAAGGTGATAGCACAACATTTTCTAACAAATTCAATATGGGACACACATATGATTGTCCAAGTACCATCAAGTGGGGACACACATATGATAGAGTCCTACTAAATGAGGACATGTTTAGTGGAAATTTGGAGAAATCTTGAATCTTTATTTTTATTTTCTTATAATAGTTTTTGGTAATTCTGAATCGGAGAAGTAATGGATTACCACAGACACCAAGTTGAGTCACAAGCTCACATGACCTTTAATGCCAGGTGATCTGTTTAGGGGAAGTTTTGAGAAATCATAATTCTTCATTTATATTTGTTGCCAATATGTTTTTTTTTTCCTGGTTATTTGAGACAAGAAAAGTTATGGTATAATGCTGATATCTTTTTTTCTCCAATGACTGGAGAATTTGAGTTTTGTGAATCATCAGACCATCACTACCAACAAGATCTGTGATTGACAGCATAAAGTGATATATTGAAAATGTATTGGGACATACCAATAAATGTTTAAAGCCCCTGAAATGAAATTATTTAAATTTTGAACATCAGCACAAGCTTATTTGACCTGTTATACCAGGTGAGCTGTAAAGGTGATAACTTAACATTTTGTAACAAAATCAATAAGGGACACGTGCACACATATGATTGACCAAGTACCATCAAGTGGGGACACACATGATAGAGTCCTACTAAATGAGAACATTTTTAGTGGAAATGTGGAGAAATTGTTAATCTTTATCTATATTTGTTGATAATATTTTTTGGAAATTCTGAATAAGAGAAGTAATGGCATGCTCATGTGCATGGTCATGATGGTATGATGATGAAATCTTTGTCACCCATGACTGGAGAATTTGAAACCTTTATCAATCATCAGTATACCATTAATTACCAACAAAAATTGTGATTGATGTCATAAAGTTATATTGAAAATATATTGTAAAAATATTGTAAAGTACAGATATAGAGACATTAGCAAAATGATTAATAAAACTTGAAGCCCCTTATCCTAAAAGTTGGGATCATGAAATTAATGTTGAACATCAGATATTTTTATCAATGAAGAGCTCCCAGTTGTCTAGAACTCTTACAAAATGTACCTGGCAACTTCATAAACATGATGAAAAGGCATTTCAATTTAAGAAAAAAAAAATAACTCTATACATGTACATGTATCTGAGAAAAATCACCAGAGTGGAACTGAACAATACTACATATGTAACTCATTATAGCTATCTCTCATACCTAAACCAGCCCATTATTTGAATATATATATAGAAAGAAATTCTGGAAATGTCTTATTTTCATAACATGAGGTAAAAAATCCATAGTTTTAACAAAAACAGCAGAATAGAATGAAACATAATTACTTGATCTGTTAAACGTCTCATAGTAGACTGATATATATATAACAAATATCAGCTGAATATCTGAAGGTATTTTAAAAGAAGTCTGTATAACTGTTCATTTCAGGAAATTTTCGAAATTCCAAAGCCAATATAATTTCAACATAATTAGCAGAGCAAAGCAGAGCAAAGCAAAAAGTAAAATCGGTCTGTTACTAATCATTAACCTTTTGCTGTTCAATGGACCCTTATGGTAATGCAACCAGAGTATAAATCTAAATAACTAAAACACAAATTTCACAATATACAATGTAAAAAATTTCAAAATATACAATGGGTTTGGTTGTTTAAGACTTTGAAATAAAGGATAAAGAAAGCAAGCAAGCCCTCCCCATGGCAAGTTGACATTTTGATATAAGAACAACAGAGTCAGCGCAGGGCCACTAAGCTCAACTGCCCACTTTGCACCAGCCAATATAAATGAATGCCTAGGGTGGGAATCGAACCCACGTACACCAACTCTGTTGTCCTATACATTTACATAACCACAAAATGGCTTCAAGAGCAAAACAATAAACCAACAAATATTTTTTTTAAAACATAAAATTTATGTTTTAAGCTTAATGGCATGTATTGGCATGACACGGGTTATGTTCTTCTCATATATGTTATGATGGTATGATACTAAACCCCTAACGGGAAGGATTGTGCCTGATGTTCATATGATGAAATCATAATCTTTCAGTCAGTTTAATTGAAGTCTGGAGCTGGCATGTCAGTTAACTGCTAGTAGTCTGTTGTTATTTATGTATTTTTGTCATTTTGTTTATTTTCTTTGGTTACATCTTCTGACATCAGACTCGGATTTCTCTTGAACTGAATTTTAATGTGCGTATTGTTATGCGTTTACTTTACTACATTGGTTAGAGGTATAGGGGGAGGGTTGAGATCTCACAAACATGTTTAACCCCGCCGCATTTTTGCGCCTGTCCCAAGTCAGGAGCCTCTGGCCTTTGTTAGTCTTGTATTATTTTAATTTTAGTTTCTTGTGTACAATTTGGAAATTAGTATGGCGTTCATTATCACTGGACTAGTATATATTTGTTTAGGGGCCAGCTGAAGGACGCCTCCGGGTGCGGGAATTTCTCGCTACATTGAAGACCTGTTGGTGACCCTCTGCTGTTGTTTTTTATTTGGTCGGGTTGTTGTCTCTTTGACACATTCCCCATTTCCATTCTCAATTTTATATCAGTCAGGGTACCTTCTTGTACAAGTATTTTTTATTTACTTGAAGAAGTAAATATTATATACTTATATAAGTTACATAAACAAGTGTATTCTATTGACTTGTATAGGTAAACAAAAATAGGTTTAGTTATGCTCCTTAGATTTCAATGTTTTTTAACTTACAAATGTATACAAGTAAAAATGTCATCCTATCTTTTCTTGAACTCTGAGGACTTTTTAGTGCCTTTATAGACTTTTTTAATTGTCTGTCCTTTGCAGATGTCTAAAAATATATAAAAAAGAAGATGTGTTATGATTACCAATGAAACAACTATCCACAAAAGACCAAAATGACACAGACATTAACAACTAGTATAGGTCACCATACAGCCTTCAACAATGAGCAAAGCCCATACCGCATAGTCAGTTATAAAAGGCCCCAATAAGACAATGTAAAACAATTCAAATGAGAAAACTAACGGCCTTATCTATGTAAAAAAATGAATGAAAAACAAATATGTAACACATAAACAAACGACAATCACTGAATTACAGGCTCCTGACTTGGGACAGGCACATACATAAATAATGTGGCAGGGTTAAACATGTTAGTGGGATCCCAACCCTCCCCCTAACCTAATGATGTCCATTTTCACTGAACTAGTAAACACTTTTATTTAGGGGCCAGCTGAGGACCACCTCCGGGTGCCAGATTTTCTCCCTGCGTTAAAGACCCTTTGGTGGCCTTCGGCTATTGACTGAGCACTCTTTGGTCGGGTTGTTGTCTCTTTGATCTATTCCCCATTTCCATTCGCAATTTTATTGAAATAAGGCGTAATTATGTAGGTCAAGGATCTATAATGTTCTAGTAACCAGTCTTCATGCGTAACCACAAGTCCTTCGGCATAGGATTATAACAAAAAATTTTCTTCTGGCTTGTGAACTCAAATGTTAAGGATGAAGGCTGAGTAACTACAAAATGTATTATCATGATTTTTAAGCTTGTTGTTCGGTGTGAACCAAGGCTCCGTGTTGAAGGTCGTACCTTGACCTATAATCATGATAATGGTTTACTTTTTTAAATTGTTATGTGGAAGGAGAGTTGTCTCATTGGCACTCATACCACATCTTCCTATATCTATTAAATCAATTTCAGAAAATTACAGTTGAACAGTTTTATAAATTTGGCTTCAAATGTCCATTAGTTTAATTTTGAACACATGCTTCATCATCATGATCATGTTCACTGTATTTTCACATTTCTTGATCTAGTGAAAAATCTGTTCTCGGCAAATCATTGGTCGAAATTTAATTGTGACGTTAACTTTTCTTGGTTTGTTCTGAATTTTCTTATTGTGACTTCATGAAACTAGAGACTCTCAAGAGCCCCTGTCGCTCACCTTGGTTTATGTGCATATTAAACAAAGGAAACAGATGGATTCATCAAAAAATTGTGTTTTGGTGATGGTGATGTGTTTGAAGATCAAACTTTACTGATCATTCTTGTTACTTACAATTTTCTTTATCTGTAATGAACTTGGCCCTTTAGTTACAGAGGAAAACACTTCGTAAAAACTTACCAAAATTTACCAAATTAATGAAAATTGTTAAAAAATGACTATAAAGGGCAATAACTCCTTAAGGGGTCAACTGACCATTTTGGTAATGTTGACTTATTTGTAGATCTTAATTTGCTGAACATTATTGCTGTTTACAATTTGTCTCTATCTATAATAGTATTCAAGATAATAACCAAAAACGGCTAAATTTCTTTAAAAATTACAAATTGGGGGGCAGCAACCCAACAACCAGTTGTCCAATTCATCCGAAAATTTCAGGGCAGATAGATATTTACTAGATAAACAAGTTAACCCCCTTGTAAGATTTGCTTTAAATGCTTTGGTTTCAGAGTTATAAGCCAAAATCTACATTTTACCCCTATGTTCTATTTTTAGCCATGGCGGCTATCTTGGTTGGTTGGCCGGGTCACCGCACCATTTTTAAACTAGATACCCTAATAATGATTTTGGCTAAGTTTTGTTAAATGTGGTCCAGCAGTTTCAGAGGAGAAGATTTTTGTAATAGATAACAAAAATTTATGAAAAATTGGTACAAAATGACTATTAAGGGCAATAACTCCTTAAGGGGTCAACTGACCATTTTGATCATGTTGACTTATTTGTAGATCTTACATTATACTTTGCTGAACATAATTGCTGTTTACAGTTTACCTCTATCTATAATAATTTTCAAGATAATAACCGAAAACGGATAAATTTCCTTAAAATTACCAATTTGGCAGCAACCCAACAACCCATTGTCTGATTCATCTGAAATTTTCAGGGCAGATAGATCTTGACCTAATAAACAATTTAACCCCGTCAGATTTGCTCTAAATGCTTTGGTTTCAGAGTTATAAGCCAAAATATACATTTTACCCCTATGTTCTATTTTTAGCCATGCCGGCCATCTTGATTATTTTGACAGGTGACAGGACACAATTTTTAAACTAGATACTCCAATAAAGATTGTGGCCAAGTTTGGTTAAATTTGGCCCAGTTGTTTCAGAGGAGAAGATTTTTGTAAAAGTTAACAACGACGACGCCGGACGCCAAGTGATGGGAAAAGCTCACTTGGCCCTATGGGCCAGGTGAGCTAAAAAGGCGACCATGCATGATGACATCAAATAAAAAGTACACAACTTTCTTCAAATCTTTGAAAAGAAAGGATAAAAATCATTAGAGAAACAGATTCCACCACTATAACTAGTGTATTACGATACTTCTCCACTCTCAACTATTAAACTTGAATTATTTAAAAAGCTTGGCAAGCATCGTGCTTTAAATATTAAAATTTAACTGTCTCGAGTGGAGAAATATCATAACACCTGTTGCAGTTGTAAAATCTATATTTCTACCATTCACATTTAAATCTTTTGACAATTCAATTCTCATTCTCAATATTCACTTAAATACTCATGATCATAAATATTTAATGGGTACCTACATGTATAGCTACTAATTCTCATTAATCTCTAATGGGTACTTACTAGTTCTCATTAAACCCTAATCATTAAATGGATAAGTACTATATACAGTCAGAGCTCAGACATAAACAAGTCGATTTTTGTTTTTGACTTAAATAAGTCGAAACATGTATTTATTATAAAAATGTAGTTTCAATTTTAGACTTATCTAAGTCAGAAAATGACAGACTTGTTTAGGTCTATTTATGTTGGTGAAAAAACTTAATGTTACTTTGTGGCCAAACTACACCACCTATGACAGCAAAAACCTGTATGAGAGTTCACAAGGACTTGAGCTATCTATATTTAATAATTTAATTGAACATCCTTACTAAACACAGATGTTTTTCCTCATTAAGTGTGATTCCAGGTGGTTGCATTGTAAGGTTAATTAACATTATCTCCGATTTTTTAGACTCTCATTCATATTTTTCTTTAGAAGACAAAGCATTGGCTTTCAATGTTGTCATTATTTGATTTAGATGCATGACCTCCTTATAAGTATGCGTGGGTCTTGAAGTTAACCAATTTCGATCACTCATCGACTTGTAGGAGTCGATATTTGCAACTTTTTGATTCTGGTCAATTATTTCTTGTTTAACAATATTGGACTTATTCAAGTCGTAATTTGTCTGACATTAAAGGGAGACAAATCCTAAAACTTACAAGTTTAGACCTCTATGAGTTAAAAGCAGATTCAGACTTATTTATGTCTGAGCTCTGACTGATATATACATGTAGTTAGTTCTCATTAATCATGTTAATCCATAATGGTTACCAACTAATTCTCATTAATCCCTAATCATGCTAATCATGCTAATCATGCTAATGGATACCTACTATCCTAAATATAAACTCTTATTCCATATTGATAAAATTTTAGTAAGTTTTTCTATATGAATGGGATTTTGAATAAATAAGCATATTCACCTTGCAAAACGGCAGGTGCTTTTAGGTGCATAATTATGTTAAAAAAACATTCTATGTACAATTGGTTTTGGTAAATACTTGCCAATACATGTATACATTTCTCCCAGAAAATGAAATAAAACAATTACTGTTTTTTGTTTCCGTAAATATGTCGTTTAATTGACTTTTGAAAAACTGATAACCATAAAAAAAAGCAATTTTACATGACATACAATGTACCTGTTAAGCCAGTTTCACATCATTTCCCTTTAAGCATTGTTAAGCAGTTACCAACTTAACTTTTTTCATTTTTTTGTCGATTTTTATCAAACATGTCAACAGAAACCATATTTCTTAGCATGCTTAGTTTAAGATTATCAGTTCCTCCACAGATGGGTCGGTCAATTTAATTTAATTATCATCGTTATAAGTAACTTTTTATTCTGTACAGAAATTGTAAGTACCGGTAAATATCATCTACATCATATAGACCACCACACCCAGTGCATTGCCTTTGATTTTATAAAGGGAACAACAGGGTGCTTAGTCATGTTAGTGGGCAAACAAGCCAATATTCTGAGTACTTTTAACTATTTTTTTAAAATTTGTATCCAGGGACTCCTTTACATTTTTAGATGAAAATTTAATGTTGGAGCAACTTTCACCATGAAAAAACTTGTATTTACGCTGTTGCATGATCAAAAATATTTCATTCCCTCATTTCCATGTAAGGAATGCTGAACAGGCTGATACACATTGCTTATTATACATGTTATATATATATTTCATTATAGAATAACAACTAGTTTCCTTAATTGTCATTTTTATCAATTTATCAAGTTGCAGTTAATATTCATGTTTTGTGAGTGATGATGTATTTATTTTAAAACTTAAAGATTGATCAAATATTACATGTATCAATAATTGCTGTACTAATATGCTTTTTGGTATATATAAAATTATGTTCAGTTTAACGTCTTATTTTGTACTCTTTTAAAAAAGGGAGATGCTGATTGCGCAAGTCAATCATATGTTCCACTTGTAACACTTTTTTCTCTGCCATTCTGTTAAACATGTTAAAATACTGGATTTACATGATTTAACCTTTATCTTTTTTATTTAAAATTTTTGTTAGCATTTGCAGACATTACCTAATAATCATGATAATGCAATCAATTGTTATTGTGATTAGTAATTTTTAGCCGGATATATCCCTTAGGGCTTTAATTTGTAATCAGGAAGACCCTTTGGATTGTAATACAAAAAGCTTAAGGGTTAATTGATTATAGGTTGCTAACCAAGAAAATGGGGGTCGCTAGAGAAACAAAAACATTTTTTTCTATAAATGTACAACGGCAGTTTTTTTTAACATTGTTTGAGGATGGCGGAAGATAATTTAATGATGGCGGTGATCTTTAGACGGTGGCAGATGATAATTTAACAATGGTGGTGCCCCATCTTAAAACAGGTCATGGAGATCCCCTATATTTATACAGATATAAGATGTGGTTTGAGTGCCAATGAGACAACTCTCCAAGTCACAATTTGTTAAAGAAAAACCATGGTAGGTCAAAGTCTTCAACGTGGGTCTCATTGGGGTCGAAGCGTGACACGGGATTGCTGATTTTTTGTAAGCGTGACACGTGAAAGTCGAATTATTGTGCCGTTTAAACGGGAAATGGAGTCAAGCGGGACCCGGGGAAATGACAAACAAGAGTGCACACGCTGAAATGTCTCGCCTTCTATACTAATCATTGATATTATGTTGATAGTCCTAAGTATAAAGTTAAGCTTTATAACAACTGTCACATAAACTTAACATTAACCAAGATAACTAAACAAAGACCAATGAACCTTGAAAATGAGGTCAAGGTCAGATGAACATGCCAGACAGACATGTACAGCTCGCAATGCTTCTATACAACATATATAGTTGACCTGTTACTTATAGTTTAAGAAAAATAGACCAAAACACAAAAACTTAACACAGTGCAATGAACCGTGGAAATGAGGTCACGGTCAAATAAAACCTGCACGACTGACATAAAGATCGTAAACTATTTCCATACACCAAATATAGTTGACCTATAGCATGTATAGCATATAGTATTAGATAAAAAGACCAAAACTCAAAAATTAACATTGACCACTGAACCATGAAAATGAGGTCAAGGTCACATGACATCTGCCCGCTAGACATGTACACCTTACAATCATTCCATACAACAAATATAGTAGACCTATTGCAGATACATATATAGTATGAGAAAAACAGACCAAAACACAAAAATTTAACTATAACCACTGAACCATGAAAATGAGGTCAAGGTCAGATGACACCTGCCAGTTGGACATGTACACCTTACAGTCCTTCCATACACCGAATATACTAGCCCTATTGCTTATAGTATCTGAGATATGGACTTGACCACCAAAACTTAACCTTGTTCACTGATCCATGAAATGAGGTCGAGGTCAAGTGAAAACTGTCTGACAGACATGAGGACCTTGCAAGGTACGCACATATAAAATATAGTTATCCTATATTACTTATAACAAGAGAGAATTTTACAAAAAATTTGAACTTTTTTTTCAAGTGGTCACTGAACCATGAAAATGAGGTCAAGGACATTGGACATGTGACTGACGGAAACTTCGTAACATGAGGCATCTATATACAAAGTATGAAGCATCCAGGTCTTCCACCTTCTAAAATATAAAGCTTTTAAGAAGTAAGCTAACACCGCCGCCGCCGTCGGATCACTATCCCTATGTCGAGCTTTCTGCAACAAAAGTTGCAGGCTCGACAAAAATGAGAATTGCTTAAGAAAATAGTGTAAGCAGGATACGGGAATCTGTCAAAACAGTAAGCGGGATCCAGGATCAGAACCCCCCAATGAGACCCAAAAGGACTACTGATAAACTAAGTTTTCCTCACTACTATTTTCATGCAGACAGGTCGCCATTACATGTATGGTTCAGTCAAGTGATATGTATAAGATGGTGCAAATGTGGACTGAGTGTGACTTGTCTACGGTTTTCTTGTTTCAAACATGGAAGCCGTTACACAAACTATGTCCGGTTGAAATAGTTAAACTGAGGACAATTATTTAAATTATTGTTTTTATAAGAAATTTGTCTCTGATAGAAGAGGACCCCAAAAAAAAATCTATTAACCGTACAGCACTTTGAAAAGCACAGGGTACCATAATTTCCCAGAGTATTTTAAAATTGAATAATATCCCCAGGACACTTATTAGTCCCGAAAACATGATTTTAACATGAGGACTTAGAAATTATTTGCAAATGGCTAATGAGCTGCAACGCAAATTTTTACCCCGGCATCAACTTGTATATATATATACATAATATATTTTCCGCAAAGCCAACATTTACGATCTTTTGTTCCTAATTGTCAAGGTCCTTGGTCCCCTCCCCTTCACACTATATAAATCACTGTAGATAAATCTACTGATAGTTCTGATTTACCATGTTATATAAAAGTATTAAAGTTTAGAGTTATTACGTTAAATGGAAACTGACGGTATGAATCTGTTCCTGGACCCGTTCTCCATATTAGGCATTTTACGTAACATGTAAATCGTTGAAAAGAAAGACATCATAGATGGATAACCAGGGGCAGATTAAGGCGAGGGCTTTGTGGGCGGGGGCTTGGCGGGCGTGCGCCCCCTATAAAATATGCAAAGCATTGGTTGTCCTCAGCTCAATAAAGTATCTGAACAGATGACGAAAAATTAATGTTGTCGCATTACATCTGTTAACATTCAAAGAATTATATAAAACAGTAAGTTTAACAGAATCAACATGATTACTAACAAGCTGACCTATGATTTATTTATAAGTTCTATAAATATATATATACTTCAAAGAAAGGTGTCAAACGCGGTACTGAGTTTGATGACAAAAATCATAGGCTTTTGTCAGTTAAAGTAAAACAATTGTGACAGTGTACAAAATGTACATGGTGTAGTTGCTGATTTTATAAACACTTTCTTTGATAATCGAAGTTCCAAAACATCCCAACATATGTACCTCACTTTCCCACAAAGTGAAATGAATTAGGCGAAAGGCCCTACCCGCGGTTGGGTTGGTTATTTCGTCATTGTACGGCCAAGAAAACAGTTCAAGTAAGATTCTTTCTTAATCATGTTAATGAAATGATAGAAATACTGGTTCAAACAAAAGGTTAGTTTATTAGTTTGTATCATAATATATATATACAACTATACGTTGACAGGTCAAGGCCCCAACCCGTATTTCCATATTACAAAGGATCCCATTAAAATAAAAATATCTTTGTAAGCATCTCATTCTGATTTAAGTGGTTAGGTTTGCAGTAAAAAATTTATATAAAAAGTTTGGCACGACCTCAGAAAACAACAAAAAACAATAATATTTTTTTTTTATGAAAAGGCAATTAAAAATCGCTTGCAAAAGAAGAAATATTTGTTTTCAAAATCTAATATTGGTCAGGTGAGCCACTCCTGTGAGTCATTGAATAGAAGCTCACAGATTTCTTGTTATAAATTATGGTGATTGTAGATTGACAGGGGTGGATCTATGCGGTTTTAGCTTGAAACTTTTATTTCTCGTTAATTTACAAAGGCACTTACATTTTATCTAAAAATTTCCGCCCCCACCCCTATATATACCTAAATATAAGATTTTTTTCTGAGACATTGTGCCTTGTTAATTTACCACAAAATATTTCTCGCCACGTTTTGCTTGGCAGGCAATATATCTACATAGCACCCTCTCTAAAAGAATATTCCAATGTTTCGATAATTATACCTAAAAAAATAACTTTGCGTCCCCCCTCCCCTAATCTAAAATCCTTGATTCGCCCATCATAATACATGAAATAGTGCAACACAAATAAACTTTACCTCGCTGCTAGTTAATCGGTCGCCATTTTGTGCTAGGTCACATGATATGAATAAGATGGTGCAAACGGGGACCGAGTGTATCACGTCCGCGCTTTGCGAGTTTCCAACATGTAAGCCGTCACACAAACCATGTCCGGTTGAAATAGTTGAATTGAGGACAAATGTTTATAAAATTGTTTTTGTAAGAAAATTTGTTTCTGATAGAAAAGGACGCAAAAAAAATCGATTTACAGCACTTTGACAATTGGGGACGTCCCCGTTTGATATGTGTCCCCAATTGACGGGTTTCCTACACGTGTGTGTCCCCAGTTGACACGACTGACATACGCACACACACACACACACACACACACACACACACACACACACACACAGAAACGGACTAAGCATTAGACAAAATCCTATGAGAATAACAAATATAACATCAAAACCAAATACATGAATTTGGGATAGATAAGTATAGGTAGGTAGTGTCTAGATTACTATCACTACATTTGAAATAATCATTATCAGTTTAACGGGATCAAATGCATATTTCGACTAAAAACGTCTTTTAATGATGATAGAAAATAAACTCATCATAGATACCAGGACTAAATTTAGTATATACGCCATACGCGCGTTTCGTCTACAAAAGACTCATCAGTGACGCTCAAATCCAAACAAAGTTAAAAAGGCCGTATAAAGTACGAAGTTTAAGAGCATTGAGAACCAAAATTCCTAAAAGTTTTGCCAAATACAGCTAAGGTATTCTATGCTTGTGGTAGAAAAGCCTTAGTATTTCAAAAAATTCAAAAATTTGTTAGGTAAATTTATAAATATAACCATATCAATGACAATTCATTTGAAAATTAACAAATTGTCAATATATATATGATTTATTTTTTTATGCACAAATGTTTTTCCTTCTTCAAATAGTTATTTGTGTAAATGTTTTTTAATATAGAATTAAAAAAAGAAACTGTTATTTTTTTTGTTTTAATAGCATAAATAGCATAAAAAATGGGTTATCGGACTATAAAAAAAACCCTACTTAACATGGGTTAAAACATCACGATATAAGAACGTCAAATTATAAATTTTGTACTTTATCCCATGGGCACGATCCGGAATATATCACTCCTAAAAGAGATCTATGGGATTTGCATCTGGTTTTTTTTTCATAGATAAATCCAATCAACACCTGTGTATTGTGAAATATCCGCTATTTCGAATCATATAATATTCCTAATATTAAATCAATTGATTATTGCGGTTTTGAATTTTTTCAACAACGGATGTATGTGAAGCTACCGAATCTAATTGGTTGCTTTCATCCTATCCCATACTACTTTTGCACCGCAGTTGCATTATTTAATATGTTTAGTTCAAGGACAATCAAAACCACAAATAATATGCTATTTTGCAATAATCTATTAAACACTCTTGGTGGTTATCGTTTATTGGTGTGTCAAGTCGTTTTAACCGCAGATGTATAAACCTCAAGATTATGTATGATTAGAAATATATATTTATATACAATTTATAGTTTATCACACCTTGATTGAAGTGTATTGAACCAACGGCGTCAATCAGATGTAGATCCTTAAAAAATATAAAGTTCTACCTTTATATATTTAACCAAATCATCTATAATTTGCAGTAATACATTAGTTTTGTCTTCCGATTATAATGCTGAATCGTAGATACAGATTTCTTGTTTAAGGTCTTGAAAAGTCTTTCTTAGTGAAAACTACATCGGTTACAACAACAAATCCACTGAGCATGATATCATAAAAATGTGGATTTTTTTTTATTGTCAAAATAGTTGTCGAGATTTGCGGGTACATATTTCAACAGACAAAAAATAGAGAAAGTGTCCTGTCAAGTTGTTTGATTTCACTTGCAGATATATTGATGATGTTTTATTACTCGTTATACTGTTTTTAGCATTCTAAGACTATAAAATAGTTCTAAAATCTAAATCCGAACATGTTTCAGTACTATCTTTATTCCTAGATCGATCGGTTTAAAACAATTTTTTTTAAGTATTAAGAAAAAACATGTTACTGTACAGCGAAAGCAAAAATCCAAAGAATAAGGAAATATCAGATCATCCTTTTCTCTCAAATATGTCTATGTTGGTTTAAAAGGCTTCTATAATTTTGGAAGATATTAAAAGATAAGTGTAAGGGAATGTAGACCTCAAGTGATGTCAGTGGCTTAAGTTGTCGTCTAAATCACGAGATCAAAATAATCAGCAAAGTTGAAGCTGGAAAACAGAACATATTTTTTTCTAAAAAGAATGTGAGCAGATTTTAACGGTGCATTTATAGTCTTGTTACTTATCCTCTTTAAAATGTATACATCGGGATATTCTCATTATGCGGCCTATAGATTCAGACCACCACAATCTTTGGTTGCGTAGATTAGCTTACATACGAACGTTTCCTTCGTGATGCTTAGTCATTAGTTTTCTATATTGTAACTTGTGAACTAATATTTGTCTGTTTGACTCTTTCCTTGTTAGCTATGGCGTTGTCAGTTTAATTTCGATATATGAGTTTGACTGTCCCTCTGGTATCTTTCGCCCCTCTTTTAAAGAGTAGACAGACGCTAAACTATATAAGAGGGCCATTTAATTTCACGCAGTTCGTATTTAAGAAAATAACACTTAATAGCTAACCCAAACCGAGAGACGGACAAACATAACATCCAAGTGTATGTCTGTTCTTTTTAAACTTTGATATTCTTAAGAAATATTGCATTTCTGAGTTCAGTATTTTTGTGATTTTTACTTTTTTTCCATTATTACATCTTATGAGTACAGATAAAAATTAATGGATGTTTATCAGAGAATCCATGGTTGTTAAAAACGTAAAATTAATAATCAAACATGAAAAAAGCCTCAAATCATTACCAAACTATCGCCAGTTTAAGAAAATTAACAAAAGTTAAACTTTGCAAGAAAAACAAATTATTGGATATCAACCATGTGGTCGCCATGTGCTTCTGTAGTTCGTCACGTACAAGTGTACACGTATCCTTTTTTTGGAAAATTAACGTCAATACTTGTCTTTTTTTTTTGCACGACGCATTGCTTATGCATGAAAAGTTATACTAGTAATTAAACTCATCATAGATATCAGGATTAAATTTTGTATTTACGCCAGACGCGCGTTTCGTCTACAAAAGACTCATCAGTGACGCTCGAATGAAAAAAGTTAAAAAGGTCAAATAATGTACGAAGTTGAAGAGCATTGAGGACCAAAGTTCCTAAAAGTTTTGCCAAATACAGCTAAGGTGATTTATTCCTGGGGTAGAAAAGCCTTAGTATTTCAAAAATTCAAGGTTTTGTAAACTGTAAATTTATAAATATGACCATATCAATGATAATTCATGTCAGCACAGAACTGCAGTACTGACTACTGGGCTGGTGATCAATCGGGGAAATAATATATCCTTTAAAAAAGCTAAAATAATACAAAATACTCCCTGATAATTGTGAATGCAAATTTCTTCTGATAACAATAAGTTTAACATACTAGTATGCAGATTCTCCTGTTGGATCCGAATTATCAATTGGTCGTGACGTCATATTTAAGACTGAAATAAACAAATAATCTCCCCATAGGCGACAATGATAGCCTTTTTTGAGATACAGAATTAGAAAGTTGATTTTTTTAACGAAACCTTGCTAGAATTACAGAAAAGTTATTCGGACAGTATTTTGTGGTCCAAAAATTATAGGTTCGCGTTGCTTTTCTTAAAGTATTTTGTACTTATCTCCCATGCCTATCAATTTTGCACTATTAAAAAAAAACGTGTCTCGTCCTAGCGTTGAAAAGACATCTTATTGCCGTTAGCGCTAAGGAAAATAATTTGTTTGGCCTATGATATAATGCAGAATGCACAAAGTCTCTAATAATAAAAAATAACGGTCGCACATATCAACCAATCAGGATTAGCCATACTTTTTATGCTGAATACCATGTTATACTACGCACATACAATCTCATGGTGTATTGTAACCTTAATGGTTCACCATCAACCAATGAATTTGTAGTTTTCTTAAACTCACTAATAACCAAACCAACCTAATTGTACAGCGCACCGTGATAACTGAATACAAATACAGGACTTAAATTCTATCATTGGTTTCATTTTACTGTGTCTAGTTTTTCAAATACAAAAATCGATGTGTAACGGAAATATTGGCTGTTAAAAACATAAAGTTAATAATCAAGATAAACGCAAAAAATAAATTCATGCTAAATTAAAAGAAAACATTTTTTTTTTACTTCTATGAAATAATAACTAGGAATATGTATGCAATATTTGTTTTGTTTTTTATTTGAAGGTCATGGTCAGAATACAATATACATCAGTCCTATTTACATATATATTTTGATTCTGTTGTTCTTGTATATATATGAATTTATATAAAAACAGTGAATTTTAAACTGGTATTACTTCAATTCCGCATTAAATCAATGTATAAAGATAAGGTTTTAATAATAATTGTGGTTTACACATTTTAATTATTACATTTATGTGAAGCGAATGAATCTCATTGGTTGATTTTGTCAATTAATAGCTAAACGCTTCACATGTTCAATATTCAGTTGGACTAAGAAAATATTAAGTATTTCTTTTTTCTCTGCAATAGTCAGAAATATGACATTTGTTATCCATTCGTGTGATGTGTTTGATTTTGCCATTTAGTGAGAGACTAACCGTTTTGAATTTTCCTTGGAGTTCGGTATTTTTTGTTGTCAGTTGTGATTTTTTCAAGCTGATGAAGTCAAACATGTTGGTGTTAATTAGATCCGCCGTTTTTTGTTTGGTTTTTTTTTTGGGGGGGGGGGGGGGGATTTAAAAAAATAGTGGAATAGCGCGTAGATCTCACGTGATACCAATTGTTTAACTATCGTAATGATAACATGATCAAAAGAACAATATAACTTATCGCTGCAATAGAAAACAAATCTTTTTTCGAATAAGGACTAATGCAGTTTTGAATGGTGCATTCAGGTGCATTCATAGTATTGTTGCCTGTCTTCCAACTTGAAGTAATTACGAAATGGAAATAGTTTTTTTTTGTCAGTTGTTTATTGATGATCCTACAATTGGTAGCCTCTATTTTCGTTAAACTTAACCCTAATATTAACGTAGCATAGTCGAGGGCTAAAATTAATGAAAAGACCTGAACTAAGTATGAGTATGATGGAATCAATGATAAATCGACGAGTTTTATATAATAATATAGATAAGGCAATTCAAAAGATATGCATGTATTGTTAGGAAAAGAATCGTTATACGTTATCTGATAATGATCATTGAGCAAAGTTTTTTCTAATTAAAAATACATAACAATAACACTCGGGTTGCTTCATTTCATGAACTTGCATCCTTGTTATATTGATCTCAATGGAAGTTGCCTTCCTTGTTTTATTGGTTTCAGTACAATTTGCCTTCTGTGTGTTCTTGGTTTCAGAACATTTTGCCTTCCGTGTGCTGCTAGTTTCATTGAGGGTTGCCTTCAGTTGTTTATCCTCTTGTCTGTTAACGTTAAATTGATAATTATTCATGGAAGCTTATAAATTTTGCCCTGCAAAAATCAACAGAAAACAATATTTAATAAATTTAATTATTTAGAATAATTACTATGGACATGTAGGTGACAATACTTGTTTAGTACTTAATTTAAAGGTCATGGTCGAAATACAATATACATTAATTCGATTAACATACATGTTTGGTTCTGTTGTTTACATATATATAATATGAATTTATACAAATAAGGTGAATTTTGAACTTTTATTACTTCAATTCCTCATTAAGTCAATTTATTAAATTAAAGGTTTAGTAATTTGTGTGGTTAAAACAAATTATAATTACAAATTATGTATAGCAGAAATGAATCTCATTGGTTGATTTTGAAGTTGATCAATTCATAGCTAAACCTTTTTACATTTTCAAAATTGTATATAAAACAACTTCATGTTAAGAATGAACAAGTATTAAAATGGGGAACTAGTAGAAACACTATTTAAACTTGTTTCTGTGTTTCTTCGAGTATCAACACCTTAAAATAGTAAACAGTCAGAAATATTCATGATAGGTTCAGGATATATAGGATCATCTAAACATTGTTTACATATACAGCGCGCAAGAATAAATTAAACTATTGCATTGCACTATATATATCCCATCTTTAAATTGGAGAATTCTACAAAGTGTTACTTCGAATTAACCATCGATTTTGAATATAGCATTTGGAATGATGGTTATAACAAAGTGCACCTGATTGCCATATCATTAAAAAACACTATGAACATTTTTAGGATTACATCACTCCCATTATTGAAAAAAGCAGTAAAAAACAGCATTAGTGCATATTATAATGTGTCGTATAGGGATGAATAACAAGACACGCTTTATTAAATATGCAATGCACCGAATTATACTTACTTCCGAATGCATTGATATAGATAAACATATTTGAAATTCCTTTATGAAGAGAACCTAACCCAGCACATTTGTCGGGTAAATTTGGAACCCACTTTTCTTGTATGCTGCTTTACAAATGGTTAACCGAAAAAACAAATAGCAGAATTGTAGAGAAAACAAATTACTGAGAGACGATAAAACTCGTCATAGATATAAGGCTTATAATTTTGAACAATACGATCGTATCGTCGACATAGGACTCACTAAAAGCGCTCGAATCAAAACATCTGAAAGGTTTAATCATACAAAATGTACTTCGGTCAATGCGTTTACATTCGCAATGAGTTTTACAAAAAGAAGCATTCAATTCTTAAGTAAATGAACATTACAATGATACATTTGTAGTTCATATCAACACAAAAAAGCTGACTTATGGATTATTGATACCTTCGGGAACGAAACGTCATGCAGCAGTGGCATCGACTCAGTGGTTGAAAAAAAAATATAATTTAAAACGCCAGTCATTCTTACCTAAAAATTGTTAGTTACAATGGGATTTATCTATATGTATGGACATTTAGTCGTATGTCCTATTCTGTTGGTTAGGGCCGCAGCTTTATACTCAATTAGGAAACCCATAATACTTCTGAATAAAACGTATACTACTGAAAAAAATGTAGAAGATACTTATCGTTTTACAAAACGAAACTACAATCCCTATCTTGCATTCAGGCTTTAATGCATGTGTCTGTCAGCATTACCCACCATTTTCCATTGAAATTTGTACGCTTATTTATTAACCTTTGTCATCTTCTATGTGGTTGTTATATATTGTACAAGATGATAAGAACTAGCAAAAAAAGAATTTTAACTTTTATAAGACGGCACAGAAGAGTAAGATTGCGCTATTATACGAAGATCTGATCTCGTGAATATTTAACATCAGATGGGTTAACTTATATCGGATACAACCGCTGTTTTTCTTATAACGATGTTGCTTTGATCTTTTACCTTATTTATAGGTATACAATAAATTATGTTTGTCACAAATGATTCAAATTCCATTCTTATATTATCTTTTTATATCTATTTAAATATATAAAAGTTGTTAGTCATAACCGAGATCTTAAATCAGTGCATCTAATTTGTATTGGTGTATAGAACTACCCGGCACCATTTATCAATTATATATAAGTTTTAGTTTATAGGTGGGCGGTTTTCATAGCCTTCTTTCAAGTTTTAATTATTTCACAATAGTTACTTAGATTTCATTATTAATATCAATTTTGTAAAAATTAGATGGGAAAAAAAACAAAGGAACTTCTTTCGTTTTACCAGATGTTGAAGAATGTGTATCTTTGATAATAATGCCACAGTTTATTTTTTTCTCTGAATGAATAAATTCTCAGTTATGATTTATACATTTTATATGCAATACGTTGATTCCTGCAAATTTTTTTTCACTTCAGGTCTCAAAAGACAAATGCAAATTAAATGTGAACGTATGCTTTTCGGTGTCCTTTTGTATCTTATTATACAGTATGAATTTTACTCATCATCGAAGGCCGTAAAGTCAACGATAGTTATTTATAGGTATAGGAACTCCTTTTACGGCTATACAACTGTGCAACTTTTCCTATGAAGTTTGATTCATGTTTCGTACAAAAATATATCCTACAATGAAAAGCTCATATGCGCTTATACTTTTTTTCGAAGGTCAAAATATAAGGCTGTGCGGAATATTTTCAACATTTATATGCTCTGAAGTTCCAAGAGTTTAAACTTGTACTAAATAAACTCATCAATTCTGTACTACCCCACCTTTTACTTTGGATCTTCCTCAGAATTCAAGGCGGCCACTCATGATTTGTGCTTATCTATTATAATTACATTCCCAAGTTATGTCTCTATGAGATGAAACCCAGGAGCCAGTAAGTAAACAATTTAAAATATCTACGAATATAGTTTATCTCACCCAAAGAGGCGTGGTTTGTGAAACAGTTGTATTTACAAAGTGCAACCTAAAGTATAGGCTTTCTTTTTTCTATGGTCAATAGCTGTTTTATTGGGAATCGTGCTACACCCTTTATCTTTATATTTATTTTTTAATGTGTTATCATAAACTTTATAAGAAGCAAAATCCAAAACAAAACCAAAATTATGCTGAAGGTAAACGAATATGCTATTCTTAGACACAACTTTATTAAACTTGAATTTGCTGTTTGTCATTGCAAAATTTTACAAAATAGACTAAAAATCGTATTACAACTGTCTTTTACAGCAATGTTAAACGCTGTATAACCATGAACTAACTCCCACACTTTCCAATTGGATAAGTCAAAAGCATCATATCTTCGGTTTCTTGTAAAGTTTTGTCTCGATACTCTTATATCAATATCACTACGGAGAATAAAATCAGATCAAAATATTAAGAACTATGTATGTTAATGGAATATTTGAAAAGTATATATAAGTCGCCCGCATTGATATAAAATAAGCCAAATGTATGTGTGGCTCTGCAAGAGCCAAAAAGAAAATGGTTCGATTAAACTGTCCACTATTTCTTGATATAGTAGATAAACTCAGTAATAAGTACTCATACTTGTGCCTACGTAGGTGCTGGTAATTTCTATTACAATAAAAGATTTTGAAAATAGTGACCCTAAGTTATTTGCTATCAGGCGAACAGGCTAGAAGGGCTATTTCTAAACAGAAACATTCAAAGAAAAGTATATATGAACTTATTCTCTGTAAATCCTCTAAAAACACTAAATATAAAGCATTTCCATCAGGGAATCGAATGAAACAATTTAAAAGCGATATTTATTTTAACAATCACCATCATAAATTGTAGGTAAAGAGAATTATTTTTAAGTTCAAGGCTAAGGACAATAATATATTACTACTATTTATTTACACCTTTTGTTTATGTTGTTTTAATATACAAACATCTGATAAGGTATGCATATTGAAATATAATTACTACAATTTTGCATTAAAATATTTATCAAACCAAGTTTTATATCGGAAAAAAATATAAACATATAAAGCCACCAAATCTAATTGGTTGCTTTTGTCCTATCCCATACAACTATCATGCTGTAGGAAAGTTTACGTGCAGAAATCTTGGTAAGGTTATTGAGAAGAAAAAGACAATTTTGACCCTATTCAAAAATAACTTGATGTCAAGGTCGTAATATTTATAGCTATTCTCCAATTATCAGTAAAAAAAACATCGAGTGGTGTCTTAATGTTTCAATGCAATACTACGTTCTTTTAAGATAATGTGAAAGATGTGTACTTTTAAAAATGCGCAATTTAAATCAAATCAAAGCCGACAGGGTTTGAAGTTTAGAAATCAAATAAAGACAAAAGGACTGGATTTAGATTTATAATTATTCAATTTTACATAAAACTTCACGATAGACTTCCAAACGTCTTCAAAACGTACTACTGTAAATTTTTAAACGAGTAGGTAATAAAGCACATGTTGTATCATACTGTATACAGCTTGCATCACGTAATACTACTATTCCACGGCTGGTAATCTACACACGCAGAACATTTGGTTCTGCAATAAAAACCGTGAGAGGATTTTCCGGTTGTGCTTGAGTGGAGTAATTGTCACCGCTTCAAAAGGTATGTACATTTCTAAATCTCAATTTTCTTATTCAACTGATCAAAATATTGAAAATCGGAGAATGCTATGCTGTGGTGAATACTTTAACGAAGAGATACATGTATCATTTACTGTTGTACGTAGAGTTGAACTCCTACAAAATCAGTTGTCCCACAAGAAATTGCCTAAAAAAGTGACATTTCAATTTTGAAATGGTTCTATTTACAGACCTACAAGTTCAAATCTAGTTTTTTTTCGAGCAATGGGTATGAATGTTGTTTTTGGCGGCGTGTGTGCTGTCCTGTGTTGATAGACGTCTTAATAATTCCAAAAACAACATTTTTCCGTGAAGTCATGCGTGAGGGGATCGGTTCTGATTGAGGACATCGTGAATGCGTGAGGGGAAGTACAAGCATTTTTTTTTAATCTTTGGCTTTGTGACTTTTGTTGACTCAATAAATGTGATCAATGCTGATTAAAAGCACAGATTTATCCTTATACTTTAATAGATGTAAACTGATCACTGATTCAATGAAATCAAACTATTAATTGTTTGTTCAATTTCAGAAAATGCCATTGTTCAAAGGAAAAAGGAAAAGAGGACTGACTACAAAAAGCCATGGAGATACAAGTTATCCCCGCCCTCGAAGCGAACTAAACCCTCTGGGAGTAGTCTTGTCGTCAAATATACGTCACAGAGATCACCACATATATCTAAGAAAATGATATCGCCGATGAAAACTTATTATTTGTTTAAATAAGTCTGGACATTGAGTCTCAAGCACGAGAAAACCGATCCCCGCGAAAAAGTGACCGGACGAACAAGTTATATATAATACATAAAAATAGTAAAATGCGAATTTACGATGACCCATAACGTTACAGTACAACATAATAACGAACTATAAAAATCAGTTGAAAAAAGCTTAATTAAGATTCATGTTATACACATTTACGAAAGGAGTTATCTCCCCTAAAATAGTTTATTTAAAAAAAAAGATGATTCTAAAAACACAAAATTTGATATTTGTTTAAAGATTTTGATTTATACAATAAATCACCAAATATTCTTTATGTGAATAAAGTCTAACTATTTAATTGCAAATCTGTCTCCAAATTTGCAGATGTGGGCAAATAATCGGTCTAGTTTTTACTTGTAGCAAGAAAACAAAATCGTTGACAACATTTTTTGTCTTTATTCTTCGTGAAACATATTATTAAACCTAAGTTCCTACAATTATTTCAAAATCCAATCTCGTAAACTTTTTTAGGCACACTCACATATGTGTTTTTTTATGAACAATGTAGCCAAATTTAGGTAAGTTTCAACGACTGATAGCTTGAATATAAAGATAATATTTGTACCTCCCCTCACGCATTCACGATGTCCTCAATCAGAACCGATTCCCTCACGCATGACTTCATGGAAAAATTTAGTTTTTGGAATTATTAAGATGTCTATCAACGGCGGACAGCGCACACGCAGCCAAAAACAACATTCATACCCATTGACCGAAAAAAAAACTAAATTTGAACTTGTAGGTCTGTAAAAAGAACCATTTCAAAATTGAAATGTCACTTTTTTAGGCAATTTCTTGTGGGACAACTGATTTTGTAGGAGTTCAACTCTACGTACAACAGTAAATGGTACATGTATCTCTTCGTTAAAGTATTCACCACAGCATGACATTCTCCGATTTTCAATATTTTGATCAGTTGAATAAGAAAATTGAGATTTAGAAATGTACATACCTTTTGAAGCGGTGACAATTACTCCACTCAAGCACAACCGGAAAATCCTCTCACGGTTTTTATTGCAGAACCAAATGTTCTGCGTGTGTAGATTACCAGCCGTGTATTCTAAATTATCACATTTAATTAACCTCTTTTTCTTGTGGTCTAGCCTTTATCAAATTTTACATGCAGTTAGAACTGGACCTAAATATTAAAAATATATATATATATGCATGTCACGCTCATAGTTTCTAAATATAAAATGTTAAATTCCTGGCAAAAAAAAGTTAAAACATAGCTAAAGTAGTACTATACATTTATGAAAACTTATGGTCGTCCATTATGCCGATATTATATGCTTTGACTTTGCATGCGTTTCTCAAACTGGAAAGCACATCTTTACACTTAATCCGCTGAATAGATGCTGAATAATACTTTATAGTTTGTTCATATGTTGTCCTGCTACACCATTGTTCCAGGTTAGACGGAGGGTTTTAAAAATAGCGGTCATAAGCATGTTTACCCATACTCTATGTGTGCCTCTCCAAATTCAGGGGTCTGTAATTGAGTGATTGTCGTTTGTTGCAGTCTGCCATATTCAATTTGCGTAATTTGTTTTGTCATAAATCAGGCCTTTGTTTTTGTTTGACTAGTTTCGTGTATGGACCTTTTATAGTCGACTATACCGTTGGTATTGCCAATTGTTGAAGGCCGTATAATGACCTAAAGTTTCTTAAATCCACTTCATTTGGACGCTGTTTGATAGTTGTCCTATAGATAATAACTTCAAATTTCCTTATTTTATACTATCGTTGTTTTTGGTTTTTAGAACCACAAACATAAGATATAAAAACAAAAATGCTTTGAACATGACTGAATTGCCATTGTGTTGTGAATCAATTCCGACCATAAGCATTAGCACAGATAATACAGAGAATAAGTTCATGTTTTCCTGTGACGCGGTTTACATGATTTTCCGACGGTATATTTAAAAAAATTCTTATCATATATTTGATCATATTTGAAAATGTAAAGAGCATACCTTGACTGATATTTCGGAAAATCACCAAAATTGAGCGTAACGTGATTGTGTTTATTAAAACACCACACCAGGGAATAAACACAAGACCAAAGACAGATTGCTATTAGAAATAAAGACAATAGTAGTATACCGCTGTTTAATAGTCATAAATCGATTTAATTTAAACAAATCCGGGTCTCCAACCAAACTTAGGGAAACACATCAACTATAAGAGGAAACAAAATGGAACAACAGCAACGTTAAACTGCTACAAAAACAAACGTCAACATACATAGAAACAAACTATGCGTTAACAACTGCCATATGCCCGACTTGGTACAGGACATTTTAAGAAAAATGAAACACGGCTCCGTACATATTATATTATTCTCTTTCGATTAATAAATACTGCCATATGCCCGACTTGGTACAGGACATTTTAAGGAAAATGAAACACGGCCCGTATATATTATATTATTCTTTTTCGATTAGTAAATAAAACACGATCTTCAGCATGTTCGAGGTCATGTACGACACACGCTTTTGTTGGTGATATAAAATAACACAAACGTTATTCATACATTTCTGTAACAAAAGATGGTAAAAATATCTATAAAGACAATTAGAAGTATTTCCGAGAGGCAATGCAAATGTTGCATTGTTTGTCGTCTCTGAATTCATTATTTTTTTGTTATTTTTCATTTGAGTGACGATCTAGTATTAAAACCAACTGCGTCAGAACAGGTTGAAAAATATCTAGTGTTCTACAGACCTTGCTTCCATTTTTTATACAACAACTAATAGAAGAACCTATAAGGCACACTTTTAAGTACTTCAACACTTTATATGTCCAAGCAAGTATTACAGACAATGAATTATGTATCGACTGTCGATCGGTCAGTGACACATTATTCAATTTTGACAATTTGCCATGCAATTTAATAGTAACTTGGTGCATAGGAGCAATTGGTATGTAAATAAGACCTTGGAACAAGGCTGTTCGTCAGTCAAACAGGTGCACACACTACTTTAGTTGACACTGATAATGTTTGGCAAAATCAAGTGCTGGCTTCTTGAATTTTGAATTTGCAGCCAGGCAATATTTCATCCTTCACTCAACCATCCTGGCAAAAACGCAAAAACTTGGGATCAAACATTTCTGTAAGATATATATACTGTCAAATCTCGATGCCCAAGAAATATTGAAGCATAGGTATAGGCAATATTTAAATTTTATTCGCAGTATAAATCTAAATAAAATATTGCCAGTTTGTTATGATTGATTCGAATTTTTCTTTATCCATTCAAACGAAAGATGTATGAACAGCAATAAATTAAGCGCTTTTCCGTTGCTTTTTATTCAAGTCGCATGTAGAGGGATTTTTCTTGGTTATCAATTAATACACCACACATGTCCCTTTTTGCCATTCCATTATGTGTCAAGCCATGTAACCAAATTTGGCCTGACAAGATTGGTCGGGAAAATCTCCGAAAGTTTCAAGCTTAAGCCAACAGCAAATCAAAATTAAAGCCGACTTCTGTGTTATATAACCCATCCAAACGACTGTTTATAAGTGCAGAAGGAATAAATAAACAAGTTTAAAAATGTCTCCTTGTTTATCAATAAAGTTTTAATTATAGTGTTGTTGTATGTTTTTTTTTTTTTATTAAATTCAATTCACTTATTTACAGCTTTAAATGCCACTTTTAATGTTTAATTCATATATTTTCCGCATTGAATTTATACACATACTTTATTCCGAGTATCGTTCAATGATACCAATAATAAGTGAGAAAGCTATTGATTTGTAGATTTTGTTTACTGCACGCACTTCACTATACTATTTTTATTCCCCTTATCAAAGACCAAGAGATGGAGTATCAATAACTCATAAATCATTTATAATCTCCCTCCTCTAAAAAAAAACGCTTGTCAAATTTTTCTGCACTTTTCGTGGTGTTGCTGTATAAAGTTTACTTGCAAAGTGTCAGAAAGCATTCAATCTTCAAGTTATATGGATTATGTAGTTAAATAAATGGTAACATTCTGTAATACAGTATTTTTTCAGCTTGTAGTTAGGATTTGTTTTTTTTCACAATACCAATAGTAAGTGAGAAAGCTGTTGATCTTTAGATTTTCACTGCACGCACCTCACTATACTATTTTATTCCCCTTTTCAAAGATCGAAGGATGTAGTATCAATAACTCACAAAACATTTTTAATCCCTCTCTAAAAAATGCTTGTTAATGGGCTCGTTCTCACCTAAGAACTTCGTCTGTAAGTAGCAACACAACAAAGGTTCGCATTAAGCTTTTTGGACTGGCATAAGATAGTACTGGGAGTACAGAGGAAGTAACTTGTTCACACAATTCACAAAAAGCCCATATAAAACGGATTTTGGTTTTGGGTGCTGATGTTCAATAGCTTTCGTTAAATCTTTTCACTACATCAATAGATGTGGTATGAGTGTATATGAGACAACTCTCAATCCGAGCCATAACTAGTAAAGCTAAATATAGGATTTCATATTGCTCAACACAATATGTTGATCATCAGTTGTGTGTTTGTTTTGTCAAATTAGGATCGTATTGCTGTCTTATATTTTTGTCTTTGAACAAGAATATAAAATTGTGTACCTGTAACCGAGTAGGATAAGAACATAGTTTTTTCTAGACTTAAACCTTTTACATTTCCTAACAGACATTAGTCATACTATATACAACGTCAGTTACTTCCTAAGCTACACGGGAGTTCATTCTTTACTTTTGATATACGCTCCTACGCAAGTACACTGGTCATTTTCTTTTGTTAAACCGAGGTCGAAGAACGGCATGGACTTTCTATAACAATTATAACACTCATTACATCTACGCATTTGGTGAGGGATCAACTAGTGCTTTATTTCAATAATTGTTTCCTTCGTATTTTTAATACTTATGTTTTTCATACATTATTTTTTAGGTAGGACTGGACCGGTGTCATTTACTTAATAGTATTCGTGTAATTGAACAATTCTATTAAACTTTTTTTTCAGTAGGTTCAACCCAATTAAGACATCGTTTTTATAAGATTGGCAGTTGAAAACATAATAATCTATATCCAGTGCACAAGTTCAAACAAGGTAAAGTTAACCCAGGTGGTTTTTTTTTTACAAAACGATAGACTTCTTCTAAACGTATCTTGGGATTAAACAAAACTGTCCTTTAAAAGAAACTTGAGTTTTCAAAGATCCTTTATTAAGAAACATAAACTCGACTAATTTGAGTAAATATTATGAGATTCCAAAATTTATGCAACAAACGATTTTTGTTAAATCTGAAAATTAAAAAGTAGATCGGCATTTATACATGGTAAAATGAAACCATACCAAGACCAAAAAGATATGGTATTCCTGGCTATTCCAGGACTTGCAATTGTGTTTACTACCATCATCTCCTTGACAATGTATTGATGAAAACTAGGAAGGATTCTTTATGAAAGGTTATATGAAAGGTTAAAGTTACCCGTTTGGACATTTACAGCCGCAATCATGATTTGATTTACCATTTAAAGGGAAATCTTTTCAATTTGATTTCATTCCTATTCTTACTGAATGTGACTCATCACTAGTGTTACGTTTGTCATAATCAACAAGGCGGATGCCACAAGTAAATCAATATTGTTCATCATTAAGGAGAACATGAGTTGGTCGCAGTTTTGTGGAGTTTATGCTGCAGTGTTTTTGTCGAATCTTGTTTGTCTTTTTGTCTTTTTTTCATTCGGTCTATCTCATTCTTATTTTTTTTTGCCACCACCGCCCTTTTATGTTATTACTACAATCTGTGACTTTTTTGCTTATAATTTATATTTTTCCTTCAGTCAATATCATTAAAAAATTGATCTCTGATTACGTTATACTATCTATAATACTAAAATTACGAGGTCCAATTTGTCAGCCGTCATCACGTAAAAACGACGAATCACAGAATTCAACTTTATATATAACTAATATATTACAAAGGTGTAGATTAAAAATTACACCACTCCAACCCCTTTTGTTTTCCACGTAATTAATATTGCCAATAATTAAGAAGTTCCGGATCGAGTCCGCTACCGATACCAATAGTATATTCACCTGTTACCTATTACCTTATCTGTACGTTCCGCATCTGACAGGCGCACCACCAAACGTTGTATTCAGGATTAATATGCTATATACAAGGGTCATAACCACAGGGTTGACACTACTAAATTGTCAAATTGTTACCTATTGTAGTATTTTAATCAGTAAGACTTTCTAAGATAACAATACGAATACTAAAAATCTGGACTAAAAATAAGGCGTATAGGTACAGTTTTCAATTTGTTAGTGGGCATGACGTAAAACAGCGAAGCAAAGAATTCAACTTTATTTATAACTTATATAGGACAATGCTGTTGATTAAAAAATATTCCATTCCAGGACCTTTTGTTTTCCAAATAATTAATATTATTGTTTCAGTTCGACGGGTTCAAACAGAAAGACTTGAAAGCAGAGAAAAACTGTGTATCTTATAATCGGCATGACTTTATCAGATGACAATTCTAATACTAAAATAAGGCTTGCGCATAGTTATATACTTTAATTCAGTCACGGACCCGTGATATCACGGGTGTTTTCTAGTGTAGTATAACGTAATCAGAGATCAATATTTTAATTAGATTGTCCTTCGGTTACTTACGTTCTTCCGAAAGAACATTGTCGAAAAATAGATGTCGTTTTAACTTGGAAAGCAGATCAGAGTAATTTGCTAAGAATGCGCTCTTTGTGATTAAGCAATTTATTTCATTTAGTTTGGTATGTATTTGTGACTAAAAAGATCAGAATATAAAGAAGCAAGTGTTTGTTTTTCAGCTTCATCACTAAAAAAAGTTATTATATTTAAAAAAAAAAATCAATCCAGTAAAACAACTTATTGGTGAAGTTTTTTTTCTATCCATGATAAATTGTCGTCGTTGTAATTGATAAGTTTAACTTTTTGAGCTTTATGTCCTCCATGTCCTTCAGTGGTATGGCGGCATTGTTCAAAACTTATAGCAATATAACATCTGGTCTAAGCCGACAATAGAATGTACAGTGATTTCCATTAGGTTTAATCCGATCATGTTTTGTTTTGCTATTTGTCTCCTGTTCCCCGCTTCAAATGGACTATGATTCCGTAGTATTGGTGGTCTTTCTCATCTAAATTTTAGCCTTACAAGTATTATTCATGTAAAAACATGCGTATCTTGTTTCATATATTTCGGGACATTTAAAAAATATTCTTGTCCTGAACATGCTTGAAATATCTGCCACTGAATGTTTAAGCAATCAACAACCAATCAATCATTGTTTCTCATTATCGAAAAAATAACACTGAACTAACAATCATTTTCTGCAATACCTCTCCGTAGACAAAAGGAAGACTAGTGGATTTGACAATTTGGAAAGTAATGAGACACCATATGGTTGCAATGATAAAATTGATGGTATATGTATGACCTGCTACCATTTATACAAAAGCAGTTATTTTCAAAACGTCATAATCTGTTCAAATTATATTTGGAAACCACTATTGCAAACCCCCATTTAAACCAATACAAACTTACAACTGAATATTCTTGAATATTGCCAGTCACTTGGCTTTTCAAACCAGTTCGCTTTGGAAGATATGAAAAATCCTTTCTAAAGTTTACCTTTACAAACAAAGGTGTCGATGACATCAACTTGGGCAAAATGCATCATCCTTAATCAGTTCACTCGAGAAAACAAAAACTCCCTATGTCAAGCATCAGTCTGTACCTATCATTTCTTATATCGATTACAAACCAACATCAGCTAAAATTTTCAATTCTAAACACGTGTTGCCGGATCTCAAAATTGACGACTTCAACTCTAAACCTTCTGATTGCACATGTGCAAGTTCCCCATTCATATATAATCCGACTAGCCACGTTGTTCCTGGTAACCGTAATCATGGTCAATAACACTGTATTATTCAAAGGCACGAAATATCGTAAGCCTAAATCCATCAATTGGAATTAAAACTTCAAAATACTGATGGACTCAGTCGAGGATTATGCAAGGCAGTGGATTAAACACGAGAACAAAAGACGTAGTTACTCTTTATGGATTAAAACTGTGAAGCCGTTGCTACGAATAACTTGTGTAACTAAAAAAACTGAGGTATCTGAATATCAAAGCTATCTCAATCTTTCAAGACCCAAATGTTGCCACACACCTGTCTTTCTTCCATGACCAATTAAGTGTTCTCTCCGCAGATAAAGCCACAAACAACACCGTTATTGTGTGTTTATCACCTTAAATAAACTGCTTGATAAATGAATTAGGTATTGACAGTTCACTTGAAAACTGGCAGCATATACCCTAACGATACTTACCAAAGAGAAAACCCTAGATAATCACAGGTCGTTCAATGTTCCTTTGGTGATTTCAGACCAAGTTGAAAAACAGGATCTTCCTTCATTGTAATGGATACCGGAACTAAATATGTGTCCTAAGAAACAACGTTATATAGCTGGGTCTTCCAGGTGTTCCACGAAACCTCTTTATAAACTATAAACACCAATTGTATCACCAATCAAAGCCGGCTACAAAGTTTTTGTGAAACTACCTATTTCAGAGTTTGCGTGAATCAGACGTGGATATCAAAAAAATTCAAAGATCTTATACAATCTATTAAGACTCTTCTTTTTTTTTTATATCTTGCAATAATATTAAACATGTGTCTTTTCATCACTTACACACAAATTCCTCATTCCAAACTAAAAAGAAAACTTGAAAGAATTTGTCCTGTTTTGTTAAGTCATAAAAAATTAATGACCAACTTAAATGCAAGCAACTTGTTTAAGGGAGGGATTCAAATACAAATTCTCTGAAAGCGCCATTATCAATATGTTTGGTGTCTTGAATGACAACATATTTGTTACGTTTGGAGGAAGTGCATATATATAGTTTTCATCAAATTATTTGCATTACAATGGGAACCAACTGTGCTCCACTTCTTGTCAACTTGTTCCTTTATTCATATAAGTCAACACTAAATTCACGCAGGGACTCTTTAAAAAAAAAAAATAAGTAAGCAGTATCATTTAACTTTACTTTCATTTTTTCTTAAATGTTTTTTTTTCTCACTGAATAATTCAAAATTCTGTGACTGTTGAATATCCCATCGATCTTGAGATAATGGATAAAACAGATACATTTAAGTCTGTCTTATGTATTGGCTTGCATATAAAGATTGACAATGAGATTCGGTTAAAAACAAAACTGTTAGACAAAAGAGATGAGTTCAGCTTCCCAATTGTGAACTTTCCATTTTTATGTAGCAACATTCCAGCAGCATATGGAGTATGTATACATCTCCCAACTTGCTACGATAATCCAGTCATTTTTTTGCATTTTTTTGGTCTTCGATGAATTAATTTTCAGGCGATTAATAGCTTGACATGATATAGATCTATATACACTTGTTCAATCTTGGACTGATAGAAAAATCTTAACTTGTTTTAAATAATTCCAGATTTTTTTTATTCATATGTGTCTCTGTAATGCTTCTTGTCTATCTCTCCTTTAAAAGAATACATTATGTGCATTTATATCTTTCAAAAGAATAAAGTTAAAGCAACCTGAAATACAACCACTCAAATATTCCTGAATGAGACTGACCGGCTTTTAAAAAGTCAAAATCAGTTGATACCGTGTATTCTTCAATTTATTAACTATTATTTGAGAGGTTCAATGGTTCCATTTTCCTCAGATCTAATTTTCTTCTTTTTTATACAGTTTAATTTAAATCAAAGCAAGACAGAAATAATTGCCCCTTTGTTTTCAGCGTAAAACTCACAAAAAATCATAAAAATAACAAGCTTATTATTAAGTACGTTTTACCTGTAAAATTATTTTCGGTTAATAGATGTATTGGGGAGAGTTATGTCCCCATACAAAGCTCTTTACTTTGGAGGCTATAAAGGTATCAACAACAAGTTCTGTCACGAAAAACCAAAATATTTTGTACGATTTCTTTAATAATTTGCTATCTGTTTGGAAATTCAAAGGTTTCAACATTCGTGAAACAAAACTTGAAGACATTTCTTAAACAGGCAGAGGTTTTGGATGAAATAATGCATTTCAGTAGTTGCTAAGAACGCACATTATTTTATTTATATATATATATATATAAATCTGCAAGTCGACCACAAAAATACTCAAAGCAGGTAAGCACATTCTGCAAAACTGAGGCAATATTCGACAGCATTAAATAATCAGCAACAATTATAAAGTATGCATTTCATTAAGGAATTTGTGACAGGTTAATGATTGAGATTTGTCGGATACAAGCTCTATGCACAGAGCTTATGAAGTTATGTTTTATTGTATTACTATTTATATACAGTATGTACATGCATGTGAGTTCGTGGTCTAGTGGTTAAGACCGCTGGCTACAGTGCTGAAGGTCATAATCAAACTCGGGACAGATTCTCACTTTGGGTGCTAAAAATATCAGTACATCAGAAGGGTGATTTTCACCCTCTCACACACATCTCTGGTACCCAGACCAGAGTTTAAACTAGAATGGGTATTATAGGAGCCTCGGTTGGTCAAAGTTGCTCCAGACTTTGACCTGGAGATCAATCTGCTGATATCTCTTCGGTTTGTCTGTTCCTGCGGCGCCTAGCAGCCTGGTGGTTCTCTCCGAGTACTTCAGCTTCCATCACCATAATAACAGGTTCTGCCCAGTGTCCTAACACTCCCTAGTGGTGGGATGGGGATTGTCCTTGTAAATATTGAACATCAAAAATACGTTAGTGACACATCTCCATTAATCCTGATAGGGAGTGTACACAGATTCCACTGTCTGTACCCTCACAGTTATCGAGGGGTGCTCCGTTATCAGAGGAATCTACGTACATGTACATACACACACACACATGTATAACTGACTTTCAATTAAAAAAAATATGCATTTTTCTGCCCCATCACTGTCAAAGAGCGAAAGTTGATTGATTATTGAAGATTAAAGTCAGTAAATGTGATCTATCAAACCAAAATAAGATCAATGCAATACATGTAGAACACATACAGAAAAGAGCTGCAATACTTGTGAATAACAACTACAGTCTACACAGACTGAATACCTACCTGTGTATTAAACATGGTAAAAACTTTAAAATAGGAAAGTCTTGGAAGAACAGAGGAACACATGCAGATTATGCATGCTATTCAAGATCTAGCATTACACAACATGTACATTTGTATCTAATAGACATGAGACAGAGGCAGATTTATGGGGGGGGGGGGGGCTGGGTTTGGTTGCTTATATAGGGAATCACTGAAGCGTGACTGGAGTGCCCCCCCCCCCCCCCCCTTAGGCAGTCAGTGGGCCCCCACTTATAATTTTTTTTAGATCCGCTAGTGTGAGATAACAATATTTGACCTCAAAAGATATATATGTACAGACCAGATGTACCAACCTCTTCCAACAAGAAAGAACCAATACAGATGCCTACAATGTATGGCAAGTCTTTCTTCCCAAGGACCATCAGGGATTGGACAATGTTGGAATAACTTACTTACATCAATATCATTGTCCAACACAATTGATAGGTTCAGAGCTGCCTTGAAGCTTAAGGCATGCTCTGAAATGAAATAAACAACACCAATACATGTACATATAAAAAAGAAGATGTGGTATGATTGCCAATGAGACAATGCCCCGATAAGACAAATATGTAACACATAAACAAACGACAACCACTGAATTACAGGCTCCTGACTTGGGACAGGCACATACATAAATAATGTGGCGGGGTTAAATGTATGTAAATAGTTTTAATTGTTAAAATATTGCAAATGTTTTAACTGTAAACAGCCAAGAGAGAACTTTCTGTATTCCCCGAACAATTTATTTTTTGAACCATGTACACTTGTACATTCAAAATTTAAATTGGTTCCTTACCTGGAAGAATAAGAAGTTGAATGATGCTGTGCTCTCCCAAGAATCAAATTTCATTACAATTTAATGAATGAGTAACTCCCAAATTCAGGTCACTTACATCAATATCATTGTCCAACACAATTGATAGGTTCAGAGCTGCCTTGAAGCTTAAGGCATGCTCTGAAATGAAATAAACAACACCAATACATGTACATATAAAAAAGAAGATGTGGTATGATTGCCAATGAGACAAATATCCACAAAAGACCAAAATGACACAGACATTAACAACTATAGGTCACTGTATGGCCTTCAACAATGAACAAAGCCCATACCGCATAGTCAGCTATAATAGGCCCCGATAAGACAATGTAAAACAATTCAAACGAGAAAACTATTTAAACTTATTTATGTAAAAAAAAGAACGAAAAACAAATATGTAACACATAAACAAACGACAACCACTGAATTACAGGCTCCTGACTTGGGACAGGCACATACATAAATAATGTGGCGGGGTTAAATGTATGTAAATAGTTTTAATTGTTAAAATATTGCAAATGTTTTAACTGTAAACAGCCAAGAGAGAACTTTCTGTATTCCCCGAACAATTTATTTTTTGAACCATGTACACTTGTACATTCAAAATTTAAATTGGTTCCTTACCTGGAAGAATAAGAAGTTGAATGATGCTGTGCTCTCCCAAGAATCAAATTTCATTACAATTTAATGAATGAGTAACTCCCAAATTCAGGTCACGGGAAATTGATTTCATGTTGTTCCAGCTTCTGCTAGATGATTCTGCCTATATATGAAAATACTACATAAAATTGAGAATGGAAATGGGGAATGTGCCAAAGAGAGAACAACCCGACCATAGAAAGAAAAAAAACCAGCAGAAGGTCACCAACAGGTCTTCATCAATGTAGCGAGAAATTCCCGCACCCGGAGGCGTCCTTCAACTGGCCCCTAAACAAATATATACTAGTTATGTATATATCAAGAGAAAACAATAATTCATTTTTGTCATACTACAATTGTGTACATGTACTTAATGTCCAACATTAATTTTGTCTACCATTGGCTCATATTCAAATATATTTTATTCACTAAGTGAGACAATTATTTGAATATTGTTTGAACTGGGAATATTAAACATTCTAACCACAATTTTACTATCAGACACATTGAAAAATATGATTATTTAAGACAAAAATATTTAGATTTAAAACGATTATGCAGTATGTCATGTATGTGGCATTTATGTATAATAATTTATAATAGAAGACTATTGTGTACTTGAATGCATAATAAAAACATATAATTTATAATAGAAGACTATTGTGTACTTGAATGCATAATAAAAACATATAATTTATAATAGAAGACTATTGTGTACTTGAATGCATAATAAAAACATATAATCTATAATACTAAAATTACGAGGTCCAATTTGTCAGCCGTCATCACGTAAAAACGACGAATCAAAGAATTCAACTTTATATATAACTAATATAGTACAAAGGTGTAGATTAAAAATTACACCACTCCAGGTCCTTTTGTTTTCCACGTAATTAATATTGCCAATAATTAAGAGGTTCCGGGTCAAGTCCGATACCGATACCAATAGTATATTCACCTGTTACCGATTACCTTATCTGTACGTTCCGCATCTGACAGGCGCACCACCAAACGGTGTATTCAGGATTAATATGCTATATACACGGGTCATAACCACAGGATTGACACTACTAAATTGTCAAATGGTTACCTACTGTAGTATTTTAATCAGTAAGACTTTCTAAGATAACAATACGAATACTAAAAATCTGGACTAAAAATAAGGCGTATAGGTACAGTTTTCAATTTGTTAGCGGGCATGACGTAAAACAGCGAATCAAAGAATTCAACTTTATTTATAACTAATATAGGACAATGCTGTTGATTAAAAAATACTCCATTCCAGGACCTTTTGTTTTCCAAATAATTAATATTACCAATAATTGATAAGTTCCAGTTCGACGGGTTCAAACAGAAAGACTTGAAAGCAGAGAAAACTGTGTATCTTATAATCGGCATGACTATATCAGATGACAATACTAATACTAAAATAAGGCTTGCGCATAGTTATATACTTTAATTCAGTCACGGACCCGCGATATCACGGGTGTGTTCTAGTTTATAATAGAAGACTACTTGAATAAAAACATATAATTTTCTTTTGACCATTGTGTTTCTCTCCTTCCATGATTTATGTTCTTCTTTTTCTTTTTTATTAGTTTCCACAATGGACAAGCGTAAGAAGAAGGACAGATTACTGGTACCTGGAGACGATGAACAGGATGGAATCAGTAATCCAGTCATGGTATGCATATGTGAATACAGGAGACTCATTCATGTTTTCTTAAATAAAAATATAATATCAATATACGTTACATATTATTTTTTGAAGACATTTTGATATCAAATTTAAAATTTGATGCACATTTTGTTGAATCAAGGATTTGTATAGTAAGACTTATTATGCAAATTCTTGGTCGAATTAAAAAAACCAATATGTTTCCTTCATTTTAGTTATTTGATACATGTACATGTAGGTGTAGTAACATTACTTTATTTATACTTAACAATAAAAGGAATGTGTCCATCCTGAATGTTTTAAACATTTGTATGATAAAAGATTATACCCTGGTACATTTATGTATTTACTTCATTTGTTTTCATACATATTTAGTTGGAGTTAGAATATTGTTGTCTGTAAGATCTGGCTTAAAATATTTAATCCATATTTTTGCTTTCCTTTAATTTTCAGAAAGGATTAATAAATGATGTTTAATGTTTTCAGGATGAGGAAGGGACAGGGCCCAGTGGAGGAGAATCATCAGCTGAAGTAATGTTTAAAAGCAATTTCCTAATAAAAATTTGTTGGATAGTTTTTATATAAAAAAAAGCAAGTTTTTTTTCAGAGAACATCTTGTGATTAGTTTTTACATCTCAAACCATAGAAGAAGAAACATGTACTATATATGGGTATACTTTTGGGAATATTGAAACTACTTGCATGAATTTAGAAAGTCTTTACAAATGTAGAATTATATAATATAAAATTAGGGATGTAGAAATATATAATATAAAATTAGGGAGAACTGTTATGATGGCAATAAGACATCTTTCAACCAGAGTTCAATTGATGAAGATAAATGCAATGATAGGTCACTGTAAGGCTTCAACAATGAGAAATACTAATACTGTATAGTTGGCGATAAATAAGCCAATATGAAAAATATAATACAGTTCATATTTGAAAACTAACACTTGTAACAGCCTCATTTATACTATACAATTTACAAAAAACAGATGTGACAGACATGAGCCAACGATGACAACTGAATGACCGGCTCCTCACTTGAGATAAGCACATAAGAATTGTTAGGGTGAAACATGTTTTTTTGGCAATTAACCCTCCCCTTTAATCAGGGGCAGTGGTAAAACAGTACAACGTAAGAAGAAATTGAAAATTGGTTGCAAATTGCTAAACTCAATAGATTGATAAGAAGCACTTGACAAGCAACTAATACAAATTAACTCAATAGATTGATAAGAAGCACTTGACAAGCAACTAATACAAATTAACTCAATAGATTGATAAGAAGCACTTGACAAGCAACTAATACAAATTAACTCAATAGATTGATAAGAAGCACTTGACAAGCAACTAATACAAATTAACTCAATAGATTGATAAGAAGCACTTGACAAGCAACTAATACAAATTAACTCAATAGATTGATAAGAAGCACTTGACAAGCAACTAATACAAATTAACTCAATAGATTGATAAGAAGCACTTGACAAGCAACTAATACAAATTAACTCAATAGATTGATAAGAAGCACTTGACAAGCAACTAATACAAATTAACTCAATAGATTGATAAGAAGCACTTGACAAGCAACTAATACAAATTAACTCAATAGATTGATAAGAAGCACTTGACAAGCAACTAATACAAATTAACTCAATAGATTGATAAGAAGCACTTGACAAGCAACTAATACAAATTAACTCAATAGATTGATAAGAAGCACTTGACAAG